>NC_067475.1:93708475-94008475 GCF_947179515.1 Apodemus sylvaticus
ATTTATCTCATGTCTTCTCTAAGTTTTATATGATAATTTAAAAATCAAAACTTTTTATTTATTTATTTTTGTTTATTTGGCTATTTTGAGACAGGGTCTGATTATGAAGCTATGTAGCTCTGCCTAACTTGTGCCTCTTCATATAGAATCTTAATGTAGATAAGAGTGTTAGAATTGTAGATATACATAGCTACAAACAGCAAACATATTTTTATCTAGTCATATTTTTCTACCAACAGATAATTTTGACTATCTGACAATATTTTCTACTGTATGGCATATATTCTTTTATGGGTTGAGAGAGAGTTAAGTCAACTGTTGCTGGTCTTGTACAATTGATTATCAAGGCAGAAGTTATGATGTTGAGATGGTCATGGCACATGTGGAATACATGGAGACCTAGAGTAGACACACTTTTATTTCTCAGACCACATCAGTTAGATAAGTCTTTACTTGAGTTTTCTCCAGAAGGTGTATTTTCTAAACAAATGAGGCTCACTCCACATTTTCTAGAACTTGCAGAGATGCCTTCTGTGACCCTGGCAATTGATGGCTACCAAGGGAGGGAAAATCAGTCATTTAAGAAAAGTGGGAAACTTGAGAGAGGTACAAGATAAGACCCATTATATTTGTTATTTATTGCTGAAACAAAATCAATGGGATATTTATTATAAATCACTTTAACCACCGACCAATGAGTATACATGGAGGGACCCATGGCTCTAGCCATATGGGTAAAAGAGGATGGCCTGTTCAGACATCAGTGAGAGGAGAGGCCCTTGGACCTGTGAAGGCTCACTGCCCCAGTGTAGGCGAATGCCAGATCAGGGAAGTAGGAGTGGGTGGATTAGTCAGCAGGGGGAAAGGGTTTGGGATAGGGGTGTTTTGGCTGGAAAATGTGGGAAGGGGATGACATTTGAAATGTAAATAAAGAAAATATCTAATAAAAAGGGGGAAAAAGAAATCACTTCATGTAATTTGTGTTTGTGTTTGCTGGACTTTCACGTCAGACAAACCCCATGTTTAGAGTCCAAAACGTTTCTGATTACCTTTAAACATTAACTTTATAATATCATATGCCACTTAGAATAGCCTTTTGAAAAAGAAGAACAATTCTTACTAATTTTGCCTAAAATTTGTAAAGACACTTGCATTTTCATAACGATAAAGAGAACAGTCAATTTAAGTACTTCATTGAGATAGAGATGTTCCTGATACAAGTAAATAGATTTACATTCAAATTCTGATTAGCTGAAATAACACAGTTAAATGAAAAAACGAGCCTATATTTTTCATGAAAAATTGATTACTCAGCAGCATTCATAAAACTTTCAAAATATTTTGGTGGCCTATAAAGAAAATTACCCTATAATATATTTAATTGAATAGGATACAATAGGTAGTTAAAATATCCGGACTTTAAAAGAAATTAAATGAGATGTAACATAGTTTTTGAATGTACATTAGATGTGAATTTATACTTCGACAATACAGATGGTAAATTATTCAGAACTCCATATCTGAACGTTTATAGATTTTATTTTGGTATTTCCAGGCAAAATTTCGCAGCAGAAAATTAATTCTACATATTGGGTAAAGAAATTTAAAACATAGAAGTTATAGGACATCCAAGATAATTTGGCTTGGTTCTTTCGTCACAGATATGAAAGTATGAGTCCAGAAGAACTGAAGGGCTAATGTTGAACAGAAGGGTTTTCCATGCGTCACTACCTCATCAGTGTAAGGGTCTAGTTAGGCGCCAATCCTGCTTAGTAAGCTGTATTGTGTTTTAAATTATCCCAGATTTTAGTATTTTTCATACTCCATACTAAATCTATAACATTTCTATTCCAAATCACATTTAAGAATACAAGATATTTATCTACTATACACTAGTATCTCCCTTGAATCCTGATGCAAAAAACATCTTCAAAGTTAATAGTAAAATGCAACTCTAGCAACCACTTTGGTGAAGTTCATTAAAGATGAAATGAACAATGAATTTCTTCATATTACCAAAATGTGTAATTGTCTTTTGTGACCTCCAAGGGAGATCCAAAATGACTTTTTCAATATAATTTGGTATGTCATTGCCTCAACTATATATGCTCATTATCTAGTTTTAAAACTTTACTTTGTAATGATGTTTATTTTGTCAGAAACATTTATGTTAATTATTTTATTTCATCGTTTTTTCTTTCAGTTCTGTATATTGTGATAGCAAAACAGCCAATCAACTTTTCTCTTTGCTGTATTGATTGCAGAACTTTGAGAATGAGTTAAACTTTGCAGAAGATAAAGACTTTACAAACCATAAATAACCTTAGAGGCATCATAGTTATTCTTTTTTTTATTGGATATAATCTTCATTTTCATTTCAAATGGTAAAACCTTTCCTGGTTTCCCCCCTCCCTGAAAATCCCCAACCCCTCCTCCCACCCCATGCCTTCTACTGACACACTCCCACCTCCACCCCCTCGATTTCCTTTTGTTGGAGCATCTATTGAGCCTTCACCTGGTCAAGGACCACTCTTCCCACTGATGCCCAACAAGGCATTCCTCTGCCACAGTTTTGGCTGGAACCATGTGTACCCCTTGGTTGATGGTTTAGACCCTGGGAGTCTTGGAGTGCTTGGGTGACCGATATCGTTTTTCTTCTCATGGTGTTGGAAAACCCTTCAGCTCCTCTGGACCACCCTCCAAATCCTCCATTGGGGACCTCACACCCAGACCAATGTATGGCTGTTAGAATCTGCCTCTATATGTTTAAGACTCTGGCAGGACCCTTCCAGAGACAACCATGGCATGTTCCTTTTGGTATGCACTTCTTGTTGTTGTTCATAATAGTGTTGAGGTTTGGTGACTGCTTATAAGATGAATCCCCAGGTAGGGCAGTCTCTGGGTGGTTTACTTCAGTCTCTGCTCCACAATTTGTCTCTTTTATTGCTCCTGTGAGTATTTTGTTCCATTTCTCAGAGGAACCAAAGCACCCTCACTTAAGTCCTCCTTCTTCTTGAACTTCCTATGCTCTGAGAATTGTAATTTGCTTATTTTGAGCTTTTGGGCTAACATTCACTTATTAGTGAGGGCATACCATGTGTGTTTTTTTGTGATTGGGTGACCTAACTCAAAATGACACTTTCTAGTTCCATCCATTTTCCTAAGAATTTCATGAATTCATTAATTTTAATTGCTGAATAGTATTCTGTTGTGTATACATACCACATATTCTGTATCCATTCCTCTGTTGAAGACATCTGGGTTCTTTCCAGCTGCTGGCTATTATATATAAGGCAGCTATGAACATAGTGGAGCATGTGTTCTTATTACATGTAGAAGCATCTTCTGGGTATATGCCCAGGAGCTGGGTCCTCAGATAGTACTATGTCTAATTTTCTGAGGAATCACCAAACTGATTTCCAGAGTGCTTTTACCAGCTTTCAATCCCACCAACAATGCAAAGTTTCCTTACATCCTTTCCAGCATCTGCTGTCCCGTGAGTTTTTCATCTTAGCCATTCTGACTGGTGTGAAGTGGAATCTCAGTATTATTATTATCTAATTACTAAAATATGAACAACTTTAATTTAAAATCATCTATGAAATAACCTTAAATTTTGGTAAATAAATCAGTAAAATTGAGCATGTTATCCTATACTGAAAAATGGCAAAACATATTAATTGGAACAATCTGATTCTTTATAACAGAAATCAAAGTACTGCCCAGATTACATGATAATGTAAAAATGTCAATGAGGAAGTTATCTTGTATTGCAAAACACAAAAATAATCTTTGATTTCACTAAAACTGTTGATAATGATTTTATGGCTCCACATTTAATATGACCTTCCGTATTTTCCAAGTATTGGAGTTGGGCTACTATCAGTCATGTTTATAACTTTCAACTATTATGTACAGAATCAGGGTATTTGATAATGTTTTCTGGCTTCTGCAGATATCACTGCTCATGCTACATATACTTACACAAAGACACACACAAAGGAACTCTTATATTAACATATTAATATTCTCAATATATTTAAGGATTTTTCACAATAAAGGGCACCTAAACAAATCATTCAGCACAGTAGATATGCTTCCACCTTAAAGTGCACAGGCAAATAAATAATAGTGACTTAAATACTTAATGTTTTGCTGCATTAATGAATTATCTTGAGTTAATTCATTATAAAATTTTTCTGTTTAGGTTATTTAACCTGCTCATAATAATACCTGCCATTCTGCGTATTTTTCTTATGGTCTAGCTGGCAATGTTCTCTATTTCTGTAACAAAAATATGGACAGAAACCTACTTGAACAAGGAAGGATTTATTTGGACAGTTTCCAGTCTATAATCAGGAAAAGCCATTGCTGAAATTTGAGATAGGAACTAGAGCATAGACCATGGAGGAACTATGTTTATTATTTTGATATAATTTGTTATTGGTTAGTTATTTCTTATACTCTCAAAGCCTATCTACCTAGAGATAATTATGCTGATACTGGCCTTGGCTAACCTACATCAACTAACAGTCAAAAACAACTAACAATCAAAAACTACAGCACAGATTTGTCCATATTTTAATTCATTTGAAGTAAATCTTCATTTAAGATCTCTTTCTGAACGTAAGTCAACTTGAGAATGAACTTAACCAGAACAGGTGACTACACTTCAAACCACCCAGCATGAATTTATTGAAAGAGTGCAACATCCTGCATTAGTACTTCAGACAAAGTAACTAAGGCTGCTAGAAATTGAAAAAAAAAAAAAGACAAATACAGAGATACAGGTCCAGAAAAGCTTGGATTAGATAAAATGGACCCTCTGATGGAGAGGATCTAGCACACCAGAATTTCATTACATATATGCAGTTGAATAGGTACTATCTTACATAGCTCAACAAAAAGGGGGTCTGTGGTACACAACTGAACAGTGAATAGTCTCTTCAAGGGAGCAAACCTTAGGCCATACATATCCTTTATTCATGTAGAGAGATCTATAGTGAACACATTTTGCACACACTCTCAACATTCAGAACTGAGGAGGATCTGGGATAAGAAGAGTGTGCTTTACCATTTTTCTATGTGTCTGAGGACATGGTTCTATAGATTAGTCTACTTAAGACTTCCCACATTCATAGTTTCAGATTATCCCTACATCCCCATTTCTTACTTCTTGGATGTACAGAATGTATCTTCAGGCTTGGTTTAGATCGTTTTCAATGCTGTGTTCAATGAGGAGCAGGAAGATCAAAACAACCTCAGTGAGAATCAGTGAATCCTTTAACAGAATAAAGGGATTTAAGTCTCAAAGCTTGTCAGGGCCTACATGCAATATTAGCAGGAAGAAAGATCTGAACATACATTTTGTCTTTCTAGTACATGTAACTTACTTGGCTTATACTCAGGCTATCACACTGTGGACCCAAGTACCCATGTGATGGATACCCACTAATTTCAATAGTGACAGAAAAACAAACAGCAGGGCTGTGACCCACTCAAAATAGTTAAATGTACTTCATCCAGCTATTTTGAGTTGTGAGCAATGTATATAGACATACCCCAAATGAGGGATCCATTAACATAAATAAATAGGCATAGAAGTATGGGACCAAACCAGAATGAAGGCATATAAACCCAGTGGGTTTATTCCCTGCCAGGATTTACCTATGTAGATATATTTTTCAGGTATGTCAGAATTATATCTGCTGGGGATTGGGGTTAAAATGAGTAAGATTTTCTTCCCTTTGGCTACACCCCTACTCAATTTGCACACTGCTTTTCTTCAGTTATAGACAGATCACAGCAGCTGCACTTCTGCTGCCTGGGCACTGAAACAGCATAGGCCAGCCATGAGCCTGGGCTCTAGAGTGTCTGGCCACCCATGCAAGACTCTGCAAAGAAGGAAGTTGCCAAGCCTTTGATGGTCGCCCACACACCTGGCCTAATAAAAAGGCCTGCTGCCCCTCTTCTCCAGAACTCAGCCTGCTCTATATTTATTTAGCCAAATCTAGCATAAAAGATGTTAAGCTGAAAGCCAAAAATAATGGGAGTATGTTTGAGTCCTTCAATTCTGTATAAAAATTCATTTTTTTATATTAGTTAGTTAGTTATAAGTTTGTTAGTTGCCGAGTTAGTTTTTTTCAAGTAGCCAAATTCATCAATCCTTTCCTGGAAACTAGGAGCACACTTCTCTAAACACATTCCAAGAACTAATGAATAAATCTGCATCAATCCACCTTATACCTGAGCTTTTTTCAAAATTTTCAAATGTACCAACATATAACTACCTATTTCTACATTTGACTTGTCCCATATTTTATACCTGATAAATTTAAGTTTATTCTACTCTATTCTTTAATCCATTTGTATGTCCTTATTTCTTCCTTTAGTTTAGTTCCTTCCTTTCCCTTTACCTATTCTGTTCCCTTTTTTACCATGCTTCTTTCTGGGGCATTCCAACAACAGACCAATGTGATTTATTCAGAGACAGTGTCCATGTTTCTGTCACTGATCAGGTCCATTTTATGGTCTCCAGCACTGTACTAAGAATGTACCCAGTTAGGGAAGCCAGGTAATGAAGAAAATCAAACACATGCAGACACACACATAAAACCTGCTGTAGTGGACTGGGCTCTCAATTTCTTCGTTCATGGCAGAAATAAAGAATAAGAATCGGAAATCAAAAACAAAACACTATTTACAAAATTGTGTTATAGTTCTACAGATAAAGTCTCTACCTACGTATAACACAAAATTTACAAAATTAGTGAAGGATAGGCAGACACAAAATTGTTTAGAGTCAGCTATTTCCAATATAATTTGTAGATTTCATATAATATAATGCAAATCCTAGCAAGTATTACGTGTATAGTGTCAAATTGAACTTAAACTTGCATGAAAATTAAAAAGGCTAAGAATTTTAAATTACATGCTATGAGAGAGAGAGAGAAAGAGAGAGGTAGAAGAGAAGAGAGAACCAGTTGAAACATTTATAATACAAAAGATCAAGTTTCCAAAGCTACATGAATCATGTCAAAGTATTGCTGACAAAATAATAGATCCATAAGTCAGTGGGAGCAAATAGTATCTGAAGAGATACAGAAATATGACAAGCTCATCTTAAACAATGAAGCTATACCAAATCAAGGGAGAAAATCCAGGACTTTAAAACTGCTCTCAGAATAATATCTATATGAAACTAAAAGGGATCTTGGCAAACAACTTATATGTCTCACAATATTTAACAAAATCTGAAATAAAAACCTATATCTAAGATACAAGATTAGAAAACTCCTAGAAACAGTGTAGGAGAATGAACTGCTAATATTAATGTAGCCGTGATATTTTCTTCCTAACATAATTTTCAAAGTACTATTTATAAAAGAAATAATTTTCATTAATACTCCAATAGAAATAATAATATCTTCTTCCACAGCCAAATACTCAAACATTTTTATTGCTGCTATGTTTCTAATAGTTATGAAATGGAAACAGCCTAAATCCCCTATAACTAATAAAAGGATAATGAAAATGTATAAATATTTACTACAGAATACTATTCAGCTGTGAAGAAAAATGAAATTTGCTGATAATTGAATGGAACTAGAAAAGATTATATTGAATGGGGTAACCCAAATCAGAAAGGCAAACATTGCATATTCTCTCTTATTGGAAGAGTCTAGCACCATATCTGAATACATAACCCACAGTGATTACAGAAACCACAAATGTAAAATTGAAAGATTACCAGGATAGGGAGGTTGGGAATAGATAAGGAAACATCAAAGTGTACATTATATGGTCAGGAAAGAGGGTGAGGAAAGCATCTTTGAAGGGGAAGTAAGGTATAGAGAGCAGAAAGTAGGAGGAAGATAAAGAAATAATAGCATTCTCGTAATCTAATAGGAAAAGAGGCAAAGGTAGGGCTCTGTATGGTAAAGGGAGAAATTAATCTACAGAAGCAAGACAGAGAGGTAAGTAACAGTAAAGATGTCTGAAAATTTATACATGGAATTATAAACACAAATACATAGCTTTAACGAACCTTTCTCACTTTGGCCTACAGTGCTCCCTCCAAGAGTCAAAGAACACCTAAAATGAACGCGAATACCAGTCATGAGAAACCATCTTTTGAATTGTTGTCCAGGGTGAGCAAAGACAATCCCAAAACACATAAACATAATGTTGTTGCCCTTGGTTGCCCCTGTAAGGTAGGAGGTGAGTCCCTGTTGCAGAACAAATCATGTCTAAGATGACAAGATTGTTAGAACACACACACAGAGACACACACACACACAGAAAATGCCCCATAAGCCAATCACCACATAACTTCCAATAATATTCATGTGTGTACTTTCCACATGGTGTTCATATATTCAGGCACTGCTGCTAGTAGTACCTTTTAAATTTTTTTGTTTTGTATTTATGTGTACATGTCTCTGTGTTTGTGAGAGATGAATTCAAGTGACTGTAGAGGCCAGAAGGGGACATCAGATCTCCCTGCATCTGGAGTTACACATGTTTCCTATTGAGATTCAATAGCTAGGAAATAAAAACAACCAAAATACCCTATAAATAAAACATAGATAATAAAGATGGGTAGCCATACAAGATGAAATACCAGGGCCTAGGGACTTCTGAGCTGGAAGAATGGCCCTATGCCCCTACATGAGGATGAGCAACAATGGCCCCAGAAGATGCAGTGCAAGCTTACAACTGCCCCACCTAGTTATGCTGTATTTGAACCACATCAATGACCAGCATGGCATGATAACACTACAGGAACTGTAATGGCAAAGTTGCACAGGAGAAGGCTCATGAGGCCTGAACCTCACAAAAACAACTGACAGGGCAACTTAATAAGCTAAGAATGAGATGGCATTTCCCATTAAAGAGCATACCAGTTGTTCAATTTCAAATGTTCAGCCCTGAAAGCATAATATTAGTCTTTATATGTACTCTATGGGTTACACATAGGAACACATATCCACATACATTCACACACACATATGCATACCCCAAAACATATGCTTATAATTGGTATAAAAAAACAAGGAATGATCAGGAAAAAGACTGGGAGGGGGAGGAAAGGAAAAGTAGAAATGCAATTTTATTATAATAATCACAAAACTCAATTTGAGAATAAAGTAATATTTTTACTATGTGGAAGCAAAACTTATTTAGAACAGAACTCAAGGAAAGTGAAATATTTTGAATAATATTATAGTGGCAATTTCATATTATTGAATGATTGTCAAATTCTATGAAGTAACAAAAACAAGACTACTAATAAACTGCTGACTTGCATCATAATTTTATTTCAATATGAACTGATTATTTAAATAGATTTCTGACTCTGGAGGGATAATTTGGTGATAATGAAAGGTATATGCAATTTTCCTCAGTTTTCATACAATTATATTTTAAAATATAATGTCTGACAAATATGATTTTAAAAAGTTAGAAAATGATATAATTAACATGGGAGATAATATGTGTGAAAAACAACATGAAACACTGTGACATGAAGGTTAATATAAAAACATCTTTATATTTTGACTTACTTTATAAATCAGTTCTATTTCTATAGTTGTGTACTCTGAACTGCGCCTACACCACTGGAAAACATTATCTCTGCTTCTCACAACAATCTTAGTTGTAACTATTTCCTCAAGGAGTAGTGCACTTCACAATTGCCTTTCCTATCCTTGACAGGGTATTACCTGACCCAGTCATGGACAGATTTTATGCAGATATCCATACCTTGTGTGAAGTTATATAGCCAAGCTATAACCAGAATGTTAAGGTTCATTATGACTCTTCCCAATTCACCAGGCTCTTCCATTCTTTCTCCCCATTTTCCATTTTTCTCTACATTTTGGAAGATGATCTATAGATGCCCCATTTGCTAATGGGATTTCAATAGTAATTTATTCCTTTGAACTTTGACAAGTTGCATCTGTCCAGTCAACACTGAACAATTCAAATGAAATTTCTTTAATCCCAAATGAGCATAGCACTAATCTATGGGCATGAGCACAGTTATTTAGAAAGCTATTTGGCAGGTATATCATGTCTGTTTAGCAAACCTGCAGCAGCATTGGGTTCCACAATAGAAATTATGAGCTTGTCAGTCCTGGCTTTAGATTGGTCTTAAGTACTGGAGGTTCATTCCCTCCTATGGAGTGGCGATCAAATTCAACTAGAATGGTCAGTTAACCCTATTGTAGACTAGACAGTATTAATTCCAGAGAGCATATTTTTCTGGTGGGTTAGTTGTGTACACAGATGGTGCTCTATTGATGACAGCCCCTCTAAGAAACCTGCACAGAAAAATATAGAACTGTAAGGCCTAGCCAGGACAGAGGAGACTTTCATAATTATCTTCTATTCTGTGTCATATGTAAGCATGTCAACTTCTGTCTTACTATCTAGTTCTGGTAGACAACTAACAACAATGACAATTGCACATACTGTGTTAAGAGGGTAAGAGGGCACATTTTGGTGCTTTAAGAAAATTGTTTGGCTTATAGTCTGTAGCTAACTTGAAACCATTTTAAGATATTCAAATATAAGAGACATAAATGTTTTAAAATGTAAATTAGAAGCAGTATCTTAGATAAACTTGGTATGTTAGCAAAATCCTGCTATCTGTCATGTGTCATTTTCATGGTAAAGCACATTGCTTCCATATATCACTATTGACTGTAAGTCTTTTTATTTGTTTATTAGACTCATTCTCAATATACAATACTCATGGAGCAAGATGTGAGCTCTCAGCTATCTTGTTATCATGCCTTTGCTCAGTCATCATGGAGTCTAATCCTCTAAAATCCTGAGCCCATCTAAACACTTGTAGAATTTGGCATGGCCATTATACTTGTGAGAGCAATAGAAAATTAACAAATGTAAAATGTGAACTCATAATGGCTTTTTTTTTCTTCACTGATGATTTTATATTCAATGTATAATCCATGTATTTTACTCCATGCATGTTATTCCATGCACTAGTGATTACTTGAATATTATTAAGATTCAGGAAGATGGGGCTAGAAACATTTAGGTCTAATGAATAACAAGTTTCTAGTTTGAAGGTAGGTAGTTTATTTTTTATCAAAGAAAAATTGGACTTCATTTCTGATACTTTAAGCATCAATCAAAATAAGCTTGGATTTAATTCAATATAAATCACAACAGGTTTTGAAATTATAGTATTCTGAATGTATCTGTATTGGTGTTTCTGTTAGGAACTTCCAAATGAAGAAATAATCCATTTATAGATGCTGTATATACTGAGGTAGAAAAGATTATTATTGCTTTTTCATAATATAGTGAATGTTTTTGTGCCAAATGTCTACATACTGCAGTACAGTTGGAAAATTCTTGATGCTAGTCTATCTTATAAGAAAATTATAGATGGAAATAAAAGGTGTGCATATAATTTTTAATCTTCATATTATTATGTGTAAAATAATAAATGGCATATATTATTCTCACATGTATTTGTCTATTTAAAGGTGTTAATTTAGAGAATAATGATTTAATTTAATTTATACTTTTAATGATGTTACTATTAATATATGTATTGGTCAAGGTTGTAAAAGTGTTTCCATTTCCATAAATTTCCTAAGTCAATGATGGCTTTGATAAATCATGTGAGAAAAGCTTTTAAATTTACATACTCAACAAACCACTTAGGCATGATACACATATACATATACAAGATATAAAATTATGTTTTTAATATATATAATGTATTTTGATATATAATGTATTTTATATTTATTATATATAATATATATAATTTGTATATGATGTAACATAAAAATGTATATGTATGTTACACATACAAACATGTATAATATATTAAAATATTTGTATTCTTTATTCATGACACTTCTCCATCTACCAAAAATATGCTCTTAGCATCCCCAATTCAGATATACTCTTTCTGTTTTCATATTTCTAAACTAAAGTAAAAGGTTTTCTACACAATATATTCTGATAAGTGTTTTTGTCCTTCATTATCTTCCAAATCTCCTCTTCAATATCCTGCACCTGCAACTCAATATTTTCTTTTAATGAGTTTTCTTTGAAAAACAAACCAAGAACCAAGCAAATATACAAACAAATGAGAAGAAAGCAAAAATAATAATCTAGCAAAAAGCAATAAAAAGAAAGAAAAAAGAAAGAGAATGAGAAACACATAAACAGGCATACATACACAAATGTCATAAAAACAGAAAATCAGGAAACACAAGTACCAGGTGACCAAGCAAAGCAATAAGAGACAGAAACATCTCCAAAAATACATTTGCATTTGTTTTGTCTTGGACATCTATGATGGGTATGGTACCTGTCCTTATATATAGTTTATATAGCTAGTAAAGATCTTTTGTAGAAGCTATTTTTTCTTTTGGAAGCAGTGATTTATTTGAGATAACTCCTTTGTTATGTATTATAGCTCATATCTAAATGCTGAAAACCTATCAGATTTGGACCTGTGAGTGGTCTATGCATGGTATCACACTTTCTGTGAGTTCACCTGTACAGCAGCCATTGTTGTGTCTAGAAGACACTGTTTCCTTAGTAACATCCATCTCTGACTCTTACAATCTTCTCTTCAGCATAGTTCTCATATCCCTTTGGGGAGGGATTTGATGAAGACATCCTATTTAGAACCCAAGATCTCTTGTTTGGAGCATTTTGTCCAGTTGGGTACCCCCATCTACTACAGGAGGGAGCTTCTCTAATAATGGTGGAGTAAGAAACTAATCTATGAGTATAGCAGAATTTCCTTAGGTGTCATTTATTACTATGTTCTGTAAGCAGACCAACAATGTTTGGGTTTGATCTAGAGCCACGACATGCCTAGTGTTATATTTTAAGCCAAATGCTTTGTACCTGGATAGGTGTTTGCCTTCATTCTCTGCTAACATGAACAATAGTCAGTAGGAGTAAGGTTCTCCAGAGGCTCCAGCTTGACTTCTCTGAGTTCAATAGCTATACAGGTATTGTTTTCAGCAAAAGACATTTATGCTCAGTCTGTGAAGAGCAAGCAATAGGACTAGAAGTTGTTTGAACAGTTTGGGGATTTTTGTGGGGTCCCTTTGGCCAATATGTCCACTATAGTTAACCAAATTCCATTACAGGAGATTTTAATTGATAGCAAGAGAAGTCTAGGTGAGACTATGTCTCCCCAAGTTTTGAGTGACACTTTATATTTCTTCCATACATGAATAAACTTTAAGAAGTTTCTGCTCTAGTAGATTTCCATATCTGCTGGCCACTTTTTGTCAACTTGGCATAAATTAGTCATCTGAAAGGAGGGATTCTCAGTTGAGAAAATGTTCCCACAAGATATGACTGAGGACAATTACTTGAAATATGGGAAGGGTTCATCACATTGTAGAATGTGTAATCCTTATAATCCCTAGTTGCATCTTCCAGGCTTCTACAGGAAAGCAGGCTGAGAAGACATGTTGTGGAAACAGGTAAACAGAATTGATCCAATGCATTTGAGTTAGTTACAGCCTTCCCTGATTTCCAGTGATGAATTCCTTCAGTGATTGATTACAGTGTGGATGTACAAGACTTAACCATTTCCTCTTCAACTTACTTTTGCCAGTGGTATTTCTTTGTAGCCATAGTCACCCTAATTATGACTGCTTTTAGTAACTAAAATGGCCATTAGTGTTAGCTGTTCTCCCATGTGTTCTCTCCCTCATTCAGCCCTTCCACCTGCTTTTCTGTTTAATGCTACAATTCCACTCTCCTCTATTTCACTCTAAGTTTATATTTTATTTCACTTTTCTTCAAAGGCCCTCACCTTTCCCTAGTTCCATCCTCAATGCCTAACCTCTGTGGTTAATCAGAAAGCATCATGCCTCTTAAAGGCTTAACATTCACAATAAAAGAATATATATATATATACATATATATGTGTATATATATATATATATATATATATATATATATATATATATAATTGTCTTTTGGGGTCAGAGGTCCTTCATGCAAGATGACTTCTTTTTCTAATTAAACCCACTTATCTGCAAATTTCTTGAATTATTTTTTATTTTTAATGCTAAATAATATTCTATTATAGAAATGAATTTTATTTTCATTATGCAATTATCCGTTGATAGACATCTAGGCTGTTTTCAATTTCTAACTGTTACAAATAGGGCCAAGCAATGAATATGACTGAACAAGTGTCTCTATACTAGCTTGTAGAGTCTTTGAGTATGTTTCAAAAAGTGCTGTAATGGATCTTGAGGTATTTCTATTCCCGTGTACCTAAGGAACTGGCTTCCATACTGATTTCTATAGAGGCTATTCAATTTTGTGTCCACATTAAAAATAGATGTACTCCCAATAGCTCCCAAACTAGAATGAGTTATTATGTTAATTTTATAGCATTTTTTCCTTTTAATGAAAATATGTCATTCCTTGTTATAACATAATACATTTCCTATTGCTTCTAGGTTTTCCCCACTTTTACTCCCAGACCCATTTCCTTTTTGTTTCTCACAAGCTGGTCATATTTGATTTTATCCTAGGTGTCTAGGTTCTTGTCAGGGACCAGAGTGGGCTCATCTTCTAGCATTGGTCCCAGGGTAGACCAATCATTGGTTGACCACTCCCCCAGTTATTCTCACCTTTACTGTAGGACATCTTGTATAGGTTGAAGGTTTTAAAGCTGGGCTGGTGTCCCAAAACTTCCACTGGAAGACGAGCCTGGTTACAGGCAATGGCTGGCTCAGGCTCCATAAGGCCCCCTTACTAAGAGTCTTGAGTCTAGGGTAACTTTTGTAGATTCCTGGGAGTTTTCACTGCACTGTTTCCATGTTCCTCAGGAATTGCCCCCTGTCCCTAAATACCAGCTGTACTACCGGTACTCTTTCCCTCAATCTTTCCCTTACCCGATTCCTCCTGTTCTCATACCCACCTCTACCCAGTCCACTTGTAAAGTCTATTATATCCTCCCAAACACAATTTCAAAAAGTCAATAGAATGACTCCTAATGATATACTTCCATACTTCCAGAAAAGAAGGGGAAACTGTAGTCAGGATACAATATACAAGTGAAGTGTAAATGAAAAAGAAAAAGACAGGATTTTAAGGGGAAAATAATAAAAATAAAATGTAAGATAATACAAATCAAACACATCAGAATTTTACAAAACAGACAAACATAAGTAAAAGATCACAATAAGGTATAAGAATCAAAGATCTACTTGCTCACATGCTCAGGTATTGTATAAAAAACCAGTAACTGAAATAATAATAATTTATACTCGGAGAAACTGAAGCAGATCTATGAAAGCCCTGTGTATCCTGCCTCATTCCCTATGGGTACCTATGAGCTATGGCCATGTTGTTTAAAAGGCCTTTGTTTTCTTGGTGTCCTCCATCCCTGTGGCACTTATACTCTTGTTGAACTTGGGGCCTTGTTTCTTGTTATTTGACAATTTCATTTAGATTATATCCATATTTTTTTTCAGGAGCTGCTGATCCTTGGATTTCCATGGTACCCTATAAAATGAATCTTAATTTTAATGGTTTCTGTCCATATCATTTCTTTGTTTTCTGCCACTCCCTACTTGATCTACCCATTCCACCATCTTCCCATCTCTCCATATTTTATTTGTATTCATTCATTTAATTTCCTGATCCAAGTGAGATCTGTCTTTATCCCTAATCCTTCAGTCTATATCTAATCTCTGTGTTTTATGGGTTGTAGCCTGTTTATTATCGATTTAAGATCTATTATCCACATATAACTGGGTACATAACATAGTTGTGTGTCTTGGTCTAGTTTACCTCACTAGGAAGATTTTTGGAGTTTCATCTATTTACCTCATTATTTTATTTTATTTTTTTAAACATCTCGGTAATTTGTATGTACCGTATTGTCATTATTCATTCTTCTATTGAGGGACATCTATGTTGTTTCCAATATCTAGCTATTTTGAATAAAGTAACAGTCAATATAGTTGCGAAAGTGTCTCAGTGGTAGGATTAAATGTCTTTTGCATATATGTCAAAGTGTTATAGCTGGATCTTGAGGTAGACAGATTTCCAAGGAAATGCCATATTGATTTCCATAATGTCTGTCTAAGTCTGCAGTCTCAAAATCAGTTACTCCACTTACTACTCACTCTAAAAGAAATCAGCATTTACTTGGTTTGTTGATGGCATTCATTTTAACTGCTGTAAGAAAACATCAAAATACTTTCTCATTCAAAAGTTTCTGATAGTACTCCATTGTGTAGATATACCACATTTTTTGCATCCACTCTTCTGTTGAGGGATACCTGGGTTCTTTCCAGCATCCGGCAATTATAAATAGGGCTGCTATGAAGATAGTAGAGCATGCATCCTTATTACATGGTGGGGAATCCTCTGGGTATATGCCCAGGAGTGGTATAGCAGGATCTTCTGGAAGTGAGGTGCCCAGTTTTCAGAGGAACCACCAGACTGATTTCCAGAGTGGTTGTACCAATTTGCAACCCCACCAGCAGTGGAGGAGTGTTCCTCTTTCTCCACAACCTCTCCAACACCTGCTGTCTCCTGAATTTTTAATCTTAGCCATTCTGACTGGTGTAAGGTGAAATCTCAGGGTTGTTTTGATTTGCATTTCCCTAATGACTAATGAAGTTGAGCATTTTTTAAGATGCTTCTTCTCCCCCATCCGAAGTTCTTCAGGAGAGAATTCTTTGTTTAACTCTGTACCCCATTTTTTAATAGGGTTGTTGGGTTTTCTGGAGTCTAACTTCTTGAGTTCTTTAAATATATATTGAATATTAGCCCTCTATCTGATGTAGGATTGGTGAAGATCTTTTCCCAATTTGTTGGTTGCCGATTTGTCCTCTTGATGGTGTCCTTTGCCTTACAGAAACTTTGTAATTTTATGAGGTCTCATTTGTCAATTCTTGCTCTTAGAGCATACACTATTGGTGTTCTGTTCAGAAACTTTCTCCCTGTACCGATGTCCTCAAGGGTCTTCCCCAGTTTCTTTTCAATTAGCTGCAGAGTGTCTGGCTTTATGTGGAGGTCCTTGATCCATTTGGATTTGAGCTTAGTACAAGGAGACAAGAATGGATCAATTGCATTCTTCTGCATGCATTAGAAACAATGAATTCATGAAATTCTTAGGCAAATGGATGGAGCTAGAGAACATCATACTAAGTGAGGTAACCCAGACTCAAAAGGTGAATCATGGTATGCACTCACTAATAAGTGAATATTAACCTAGAAAACTGGAATACCCAAAACATAATCCACACATCAAATGAGGTACAAGAAGAAAGGAGGAGTGGCCCCTTGTTCTGGAAAGACTCAGTGAAGCAGTATTGGGCAAAACCAGAATGGGGAAGTGGGAGGGAGTGGGTGTGAGGACATGGGGAGAGAAGGGGACTTATGGGATTTTCAGGGAATGGGGGGCTAGAAAAGGGGAAATCATTTGAAATGTAAATAAAAAATATATCAAATAAAAAAAACCAAAAATAAAATAAAATAAAATAAAATGCTAGAATTAATTTTCCAAAAAAAAAAAGGTTCTGATAGCTAAGGATGTTGAACATTTGCTAAAGAGTTTCTCACTCATTTGAATTTCCTATTTTTATAATATCCTGTTTAGATCTGTATACCATTTTTAATTGAATTATTTTTAGTTTTAGTTTTATTTCTGTGTTTTGTTCTTTATATATTTTCAATAATAGTCCTTCAATGTAATACGTCATTACTAAATTTCTTTCTCATTCTCTGTGATGTTGGTTTGTCCAAATGACATTGTCCTTTGGCATGGCAAAGCTGTTCAGATTTATGAGGCCCCATTTATTATTGATCTTAGTGCTTATAAGTGTTCTTATATATATATATGTATATGTACACAGACACACATATATACATATACATATATACACACACATAAATATACACACACATACATTGCACAGAAAGGGTTTTTCTATGCATCTGAGTTCCAAATTTTTCCCACTTTCTCTTCTATGTACTGATTCAGTTTTATGAATTTGGTGTTATATTGAGGCATTTGTACTTGAATTTTGTGCAGTGCGATGAGTATAAATCTAATTGGATTCTTGCACCCAAAGACATACTTTTAATGAGCATTATTTGTTGAGGATGCTTTCTGTTTACAGTGTGTATTTCTGTACCCTTTATCAAATATTATGTGTCCATAGGTGTATGTATCTATATCTAAGTCTTTAGTTCTTTAGTTCTATTGATCAGTGTGTCTGGCTTTGTGCCAATACAATGTTGGTTTTATTACTATAGACCTATAGAATGACTTGAAATATGGGATAGTAATAACTCCCATAGTTCTATTATTATTCAGAACTGTTTTAGGTATACTTGCTATTTGCAAGTATGTGTGTGTGTGTGTGTGTGTGTGTGTGTGTGTGTGTGTGTATGTGTGTGTGTATATACTTCCATATGAAAATGAAATTTGAGTGTTTCCCTTACTCTATACCTTTTACATTAGCTTGAACTATTTTGTTTAAGCAACCTTGACTATTCATATGTATATAAAGATGCTTTGACTTCTTCCTTTCTTATTTGTATCCCATTGATTTCATTGTCTCATTGCTCTAGCTAAGACTTCAAGGAGAATCTTGTCCCTGAATTTAGTGGAAATTCTGTGTTGTTACTAATGGGATTGCCGTAATCTGCCTTTGTTATGTTGAGACATGGCCATGTATCCAGGACCTCTCTAGGATGTTTATCATGAGGGTATTGGATTATGTCAATGACAGTCTTTTATACACCTAATGCAATGATGATGTTGTTTTTACCTTTCAGTCTGTTTATATGATGGATTACTTTTACCACCTTATGTATATTAAGCCACTACATATCTAGGTTAAAACCTATTTAATCATAGTTTATATTTTTCATATTTTCTTGGATTATGTTTGCCAGTATTTTGTTGAGAATTGTTTTATATTAATAAAGATAATTTGTCTGTAATTTTATTTCTTATGATGTCCTTAAGTATCATGGTATACCTACAAATAAGTCTTTAGGTATCATGGTAACTATGGCTTTCCAAAGAAAACCAAGCAACATTCTTTTTGTTCTTATTATGTAGAACATAAGAAATATTGTTTTAATTCTTTTTGAAATCTTGTAGAATTTTGAGTTAGTACTACATGACCCTGGAAATATTTTATTTGAAATATAATTAACTATTGGTTTTATTTCACTAGTAGTTAAAGGTGTTTTCAAATTGCTTATGTATGCTTGCTTAATTTTTAGGTAGCAGCTGTCAAGAACATTACTCATATATTTTTTTTTTAAAAATTTTTCAATTAGTTTGAGTCAGGTTTTTAAAGCAGTGCATCTCAACCATTTGAGAGTTCTTTGTTGAGAATTCTCTACTTAGTTATGTACCCCAATTTTAAAAGAGTTACTTGGGTTTTCTGTGTCTAACTTCCTTTTTTTTATTCGATATATATTTTTATTTAAATTTCAAATGATTTCCCCTTTTCTAGCCCACCACTCCCTGAAAATCCCACAAGTCCCCTTCTCTCCCCATGTCCTCACACCCACTCCCTCCCACTTCCCTGTTCTGGTTTTGCCTAATACTGCTTCACTGAGTCTTTCCAGAACAAGGGGCAACTCCTCCTTTCTTCTTGTACCTCATTTGATGTGTGGATTATGTTTTGGGTATTCCAGTTTTCTTGGTTAATAACCACTTATTAGTGAGTGCATACCATGATTCACCTATTGAGGCTGGGTTACCTCACTTAGTATGATGTTCTCTAGCTCCATCCATTTGCTTAAGAATTTCATGAATTCATTGTTTCTAATGGCTGAATAGTACTCCATTGTGTAGATATACCACATTTTTTTGTATCCAATCTTCTGTTGAGGGATACCTGGGTTCTTTCCAGCATCTGGCAATTATAAATAGGGCTGCTATGAAGATAGTAGAGCATGTATCTTTATTACATGGTGGGGAATCCTCTGGGTATATGCGCAGGAGTGGTATAGCAGGATCTTCTGGAAGTAAGGTGCCCAGTTTTCAGAGGAACTGCCAGACTGATTTCCAGAGTGGTTGTACCAATTTGCAACCCCACCAGCAGTGAAGGAGTGTTCCTCTTTCTCCACATCCTCTCCAACACCTGCTGTCTCCTGAATTTTTAATCTTAGCCATTCTGACTGGTGTAAGGTGAAATCTCAGGGTTGTTTTGATTTGCATTTCCCTAATGACTAATGAAGTTGAGCATTTTTTTGAGATGCTTCTCTGCCATCCGAAGTTCTTCAGGTAAGAATTCTTTGTTTAACTCTGTACCCCATTTTTTAATAGGGTTGTTCAGTTTTCTGGAGTCTAACTTCTTGAGTTCTTTATATATATTGGATATTAGCCCCCTATCTGATGTAGGATTGGTGAAGATCTTTTCCCAATTTGTTGGTTGCCAATTTGTCCTTTTGATGGTTTCCTTTGCCGTACAGAAACTTTGTAATTTTATGAGGTCCCATTTGTCAATTTTTGATCTTAGAGCATACACTATTGGTGTTCTGTTCAGAAACTTTCTCCCTGTACTGATGTCCTCAAGGGTCTTCCCCAATTTATTTTCTATTAGCTTCAGAGTGTCTGGCTTTATGTGGAGGTCCTTTATCCATTTGGATTTGAGCTTAGTACAAGGAGACAAGGATGGATCAATTCACATTCTTCTGCATGCTGACCTCCAGTTGAACCAGCACCATTTGTTGAAAAGGCTATCTTTTTTCCATTGGATGTTTTCAGCCCCTTTGTCGAGGATCAAGTGGCCATAGGTGTGTGGGTTCATTTCTGGATCTTCAATCCTGTTCCATTCTTCCTTCTGCCTGTCACTATAGCAATACCATGCAGTTTTTAACACTATTGCTCTGTAGTATTGCTTGAGGTCAGGGATACTGATTCCCCCAGACTTTCTTTTGTTGCTGAGAATAGTTTTAGCTATCCTGGGTTTTTTGATATTCCAGATGAATTTCTTAATTGCTCTTTCTAACTCTGTGAAGAATTGAGTTGGGATTTTGATGGGTATTGCATTGAATCTGTATATTGCTTCTGGCAAAATGGCCATTTTAACTATATTGATCCTGCCAATCCATGAGCATGGGAGTTTTTCCCATTTTTTGAGGTCTTCTTCCATTTCCTTCTTCAGAGTCTTGAAGTTCTTGTCATACAGATCTTTCACATGTTTGGTCAGAGTCACCCCAAGAGACTTTATACTGTTTGTGGCTATTGTGAAGGGGGTCATTTCCCTAATTTCTTTCTCAGCCTGCTTATCCTTTGAGTATAGGAAGGCCACTGATTTGCTTGAGTTGATTTTATAACCTGCCACTTTTCTGAAGTTGTTTATCAGCTGTAGGAGTTCTCTAGTGGAGTTTTTTTGGGTCACTTAGGTAGACTACCATGTCATCTGCAAATAATGATAGTTTGACTTCTTCCTTTCCAATTTGTATCCCTTTGACCTCCTTATGTTGTCGAATTGCCCAAGCTAGTACCTCAAGTACAATATTGAAAAGTTAAGGAGAGAGGGGGGCAGCCCTGTCTAGTTCCTGATTTTAGTGGGATTGCTTCAAGTTTCTCTCCATTTAGTTTGATGCTGGCCACTGGTTTGCTGTATATTGCTTTTACTATGTTTATGTATGAGCCTTGAATTCCTGTTGATTTAGGAGTCTGAATTTTGTCAAATGCTTTTTCAGCATCCAATGAAATGACCATGTGGTTTTTTTCTTTGAGTTTGTTTATGTAGTGAATTGCATTGATGGATTTCCGTATATTGAACCAACCCTGCATTCCTGGGATAAAGCCTACTTGATCATGGTGGATGATCATTTTGATGTGTTCTTGGATTTGGTTGGCAAGAATTTTATTGAGTATTTTTGCATCGATGTTCATAAGGGAAATTGGTCTGAAGTTCTCTTTCTTTGTTGGATCTTTGTGTGGTTTTGGTATCAGCGTAATTGTGGCTTCATAGAAGGAATCTGGTAGTGTTCCTTCTGTTTCTATTTCGTGGAATAGTTTGAAGAGTATTGGTGTTAAGTCTTCTTTGAAGATCTGATAGAATTCTGCACTGAAACCATCTGGTCCTCTGCTTTTTTTGGTTGGAAGATTTCCTAACTTCTTAAAATCTTTGAAAATATTGGATATTAGTCTTCTGTGAGATGTAGGACTGATGAAGATCCTTTCCCAACCTGTGGGCTGCCAATGTTTCCTATTGACATTGTCCTTTGCCTTAACAAAACCTGGCAGTTTCATGAGGACTCATTTATCAATTGTTGATTTAGGAGTCTGAACATTTGTTGTTCTGTTCAGAAAATTGTCTCCTGTACCAGTGCATTCAAAGGTATTTCCCACTTTGCTTTCTGTGAAATTTATTGTATCCAGTTTTATGTTGAGGTCCTAAATCCACTTGGACTTGAGCTTTGTATAGGTTGATAATTATTAATCTATTTTCATTCTTTTACATGTAGACATCCAATTAGTCCAGCAACATTTGATGAAGATGCTTTCATTTTAAATTATGTGGTTTGGGTTTCTTTATCAAAAATCAAGTGTCAAAATGTATGTAATTTTATTTATGGATAGCATTAATCAGATCATGTGTCTGTTTCTGTACCAATACTGTGCACTTTTTTTCACTGTTGTTCTGTAGTACATCTTGAGTTCAGGGATGGTGATTGCTTTGAAGTTTTTTATTGTCTAGGATAATTTGACTAGCATGTGTTTTATGTTTTTCCATATAAAGAACTCTTCTTTCAAGTTCTATAAAAAGATTGTGATGTAATTTTGATGGAGATTGTATTAAATCTGTAGATTGCTCCAGATAAGATGGCCATTTTCACTGTTAGTCCTACCTATTCATGAACACAGAGATCTTTCCATCTTCTGTGTCTTCTTCAATTAATTTTCTCAGAGACTTGAAGTTCTTGTCATAGAGATCCTTCACTTGTTTGGTTAGAGTCACACCAAGATAATTTATATTGTTTGTGGCTATTGTGAACGGTGTCATTTCTCTAATTTCTTTCTCAGCCTGCTTATACTTTGAGTATAGGAAGGCTACAGATTTGCTTGAGTTGATTTTAAAACCAGCCACTTTGCTGAAGTTATTTATCAGCAGTAGGACTTCTCTGGTGCAGTTTTTTGGGCCACTTAAGTATACTATCATATCATCTGCAAATAGTGATAGTTAGACTTTTTCCTTTCCAATTTTGTATCTCTTTGGCCTCCTTATGTTGTCTAATTGTTCTAGCTAGAACTTCAAGTACTATATTGAAAAGATATGAAGAGAGAGGACAGCCTTGTCTAGTCCCTGATTTTAGTGGGATTGCTTCAAGCTTCTCACCATTTATTTTGATGTTGGCTGCCTGTTTGCTGTATATTGCTTTTACTTTGTTTAGGTATGGGCCTTGAATTCCTGTTATTTCCAAGACTTTTAGCATGAAAGGATGCTAAATTTTGTCAAAAGCTTTTTCAGCATCTATGGTCATGACCATTTGGCTTTTTTCTTTGTGTTTTTTTATGTAGTGGATTGCATTGATAGATTTCCATATATTGAATCATCCCTGCATTTTGGAATGAAGACGACTTGATCATGGTGCATGTTTTGATGTGTTCTTGGATTCAGTTGGCAAGAATTTTTTTGAGTATTTTTTGCATCTATATTCATTAAGGAAATTGGTCTGAAGTTCTCTTTCTTTGTTGGATCTTTGTGTGGTTTTGGTATCAGCATAATTGTGGCTTTATAGAATGAGTTGGGTAATATTCTTTCTGTTTATATTTTGTGGAATAGTTTCAAGAGTATTGGTGTTACATCTTCTTTGAAGGTCTGATAGAATTCTTCACTAAAACCATCTGGTCCTGTGCTTTTTTTTTTTGATTGGAAGACGTTCAATGTCCCCTTCTATTTCTTTAGGGGTTATGGGATGGTTTAGATGATCTATTTGATCCTGATTAATTTTGGTATTTGGTATCTGTCTAGGAAATTGTCCTTTTCTTCCAGATTCTCCAGTTGTGTTTAGTATAGGTTTTGTAGTAGAATCAGATGGTTTTTTTAATTTCCTCGGTTTCTGTTGTTATGTCTCCCTTTTCATTTCTAATTTTGTTAATCTGGATACTATCTCTATGCCCTCTGGTTATTCAAGCTAGGGGTTTTTCTCTCTTGTTGATTTTATCAAAGAACAAGCTCGAGGTTTTGTTGATTCTTTTTTTGGTTCTCTTTGTGTCTACTTGATAGATTTCAGACCTGAGTTTGATGATTTCCTGTCTTCTACGCCTCTTGCATGAATTAGCTTCATTTTGTTCCAGGGCTTTAAGGTGTGCCATTAAGCTGCTAGTGTATGCACTCTCCATTTTCTTTTTGGAGGCACTCAGCGCTATGAGTTTCCCTCTTAGCACTGCTTTCATTGTGTCCTATAAACTTGGGTATGTTGTGCCTTCATTTTCATTAAATTCTAGAGAGTCTTTGATTTCTTTCTTTATTTCTTCCTTGATCAAGGTATCATTGAGTAGAGTATTGTTCAGCTTCCATGTGTATGTGAGCTTTCTGGTGTTTTTGTTGCTATTGAAGACAACTCTTACTCCATAGTGATCTGATAGGAAACATGGGATTAGTTTGATCTTCTTATATCTCTTGAGGTCTGTCTTTTGACCAAATATATGGTTGGTTTTGGAGAAGGTACCATGAGGTGCTAAGAAAAAGGTTTATTCTTTTGCTTTAGGATGAAATGTTCTCTATATAGCTGTTAAATCCTATTGGTCCAGAGCTTTAATTAGTTTCACTGCATCCCTGTTTAGTTTCTGTTTTCATGGTGGGTCCATTGAAGAGAGTGGAGTGTTGAAGTCATCCACAATTATTGTGTTAGGTGCAATGTGTGCTTTGAGCTTTAGTTACATTCCTTTTATGAATGAGGGTGCCCTTGCATTTGGATTATAGATGTTCCAATTTGAGAGTTCTTCTTGGTGGATTTTTCCTTTGACCAGTAAGAAGTGTCCTTCTGTGTTCCTTTTGATGACTTTAGGTTGAAAGTCAATTTTATCTGATATTAGAATGGCTACTCTGTCTTGTTTGCCTAGAGCATTTGCTTGTAAAATTGTTTTCCAGGCTTTTACTGTGAAGTAGTGTTTGTCTTTGACACTGAAGTGTGTTTCCTGTATGCAGCAAAATGTAGGGTTCTGTTTATGTATCTAGTCTGTTAGTCTATGTCTTTTTATTGGAGAATTGAATCCATAGATATTAAGAGATATTAAGGAATTGGGATTATTATTTCCTGTTATTTTTATGTTGTTTTTATGTTTGAGTGGTTATCTTCTTTTGGGTTTGATAAAAGATTATTATCTTGCTTTTACCAGGGTGTGCTTTCCCACCTTATATTGGTGTTGTCCACCTAGTATCCTTTGTAGGGCTGGGTTTGTGGAAAGATAATGTGTAAATTTGGATTTATGATGGAATATCTTGCTTTCTCCATCTATGATGATTAAAAGTTTTGCTGTGTATAGTAGTCTTGGCTGGCATTTGTGTTCTCTTAGAGTCTGCCTGAGATCTGCCCAGAATCTTCTAGCTTTAATGGTCTCTGGTGAGAAGTCTGGTGTGATTCTGATAGGTCTTCTTTTATATGTTACTTGGCCTTTTTCTCTTACTGCCTTTAATATTCTTTCTTTGTTTAGTGCATTTGGGGTTTTGATTATTATGTGACTGGAGATATTTCTGTTCTTGGCCAGTCTGTTTAGAGTTCTGTAGGCTTCTTGTATGTTCATGGGTATCTCTCTATTTAGGTTAGGGAAGTATTCTTCCAGAATTTTGTTGAAGATATTTACTGGCCCTTTAAGCTGTAAATCTTCACTCTCATCTATACCTATAATCATTAGGTTTGGTCTTCTCATTGTGTCCTTGGAGGTTTTGGGTTACAGGCATTTTGCATTTTGCATTTTTGTTGACTGTTGTGTCATTGCTTTCTATGGTATCTTCAGGACCTGAGATTCTTTCTTTAATCTCTTGTATTCTGTTGTTGATATTTGCATCTATGACTCCTGACTTCTTCCCAAGGTTTTCTATGTCTAAAGTTATCTTTCTTTGTGATTTCTTAGTTGTTTCTACTCTGCTTTTAGATCCTGGATGGCTTTGTTCAGTTCTTTCACTTGTTTGTTTGTGTTTTCCTATAATTCCTTAAGGGTTTTTTGTGTTTCCTCTTTCATGACTTCTGCCTGTTGACCCAAGTTCTCCTGTATTTCTTTAAGTGATTTTTGCATTTCCTCTTTATTGACTTCTGTTGACCCATATTATCCTGAATTTCTTTTTTTTTTATTTATTCGATATAATTTATTTACATTTCAAATGATTTCCCTTTTCCAGCCCCCCCACTCCCCGAAAGTCCCGTAAGCCCCCTTCTCTTCCCCTGTCCTCCCACCCACCCCTTCCCACTTCCCCGTTCTGGTTTTGCCGAATACTGTTTCACTGAGTCTTTCCAGAACCAGGGGCCACTCTTCCTTTCTTCTTGTGCCTCATTTGATGTGTGGATTATGTTTTGGGTATTCCAGTTTTCTAGGTTAATATCCACTTATTAGTGAGTGCATACCATGATTCACCTTTTGAGTCTGGGTTACCTCACTTAGTATGATATTCTCTAGCTCCATCCATTTGCCTAAGAATTTCATGAATTCATTGTTTCTAATGGCTGAATAGTACTCCATTGTGTAGATATACCACATTTTTTGCATCCACTCTTCTGTTGAGGGATACCTGGGTTCTTTCCAGCATCTGGCAATTATAAATAGGGCTGCTATGAACATAGTAGAACATGTATCCTTTTTACATGGTGGGGAGTCTTCTGGGTATATGCCCAGGCGTGGTATAGCAGGATCTTCTGGAAGTGAGGTGCCCAGTTTTCGGAGGAACCGCCAGACTGATTTCCAGAGTGGTTGTACCAATTTGCAACCCCACCAGCAGTGGAGGAGTGTTCCTCTTTCTCCACACCCTCTCCAACACCTGCTGTCTCCTGAATTTTTAATCTTAGCCATTCTGACTGGAGTAAGGTGAAATCTTAGGGTTGTTTTGATTTGCATTTCGGTAATGACTAATGAAGTTGAGCATTTTTTAAGATTCTTCTCCACCATCCGAAGTTCTTCAGGTGAGAATTCTTTGTTTAACTCTGTACCCAATTTTTTAATAGGGTTGTTTGGTTTTCTGGAGTCTAACTTCTTGAGTTCTTTATATATATTGGATATTAGCCCTCTATCTGATGTAGGATTGGTGAAGATCTTTTCCCAATTTGTTGGTTGCCGATTTGTCCTCTTGATGGTGTCCTTTGCCTTACAGAAACTTTGTAATTTTATGAGGTCCCATTTGTCAATTCTTGCTCTTACAGCATACACTATTGTTGTTCTGTTCAGAAACTTTCTCCCTGTACCGATGTCCTCAAGGGTCTTCCCCAGTTTCTTTTCTATTAGCTTCAGAGTGTCTGGATTTATGTGGAGGTCCTTGATCCATTTGGATTTGAGCTTAGTACGAGGAGACAAGGATGGATCAATTCGCATTCTTCTGCATGCTGACCTCCAGTTGAACCAGCATCATTTGTTGAAAAGGCTATCTTTTTTCCATTGGATGTTTTCAGCCTCTTTGTCGAGGATCAAGTGGCCATAGGTGTGTGGGTTCATTTCTGGATCTTCAATCCTGTTCCATTGATCCTCCTGCCTGTCACTGTACCAATACCATGCAGTTTTTAACACTATTGCTCTGTAGTATTGCTTGAGGTCAGGGATACTGATTCCCCCAGAATTTCTTTTGTTGCTGAGAATAGTTTTAGCTAGCCTGGGTTTTTTGTTGTTCCAGATGAATTTGATAATTGCTCTTTCTAACTCTGTGAAGAACTGAGTTGAGATTTTGATGGGTATTGCATTGAATCTGTATAGTGCTTTAGGCAAAATGGCCATTTTAACTATATTGATTCTACCGATCCATGAGCATGGGAGGTTTTCCCATTTTTTGAGGTCTTCTTCCATTTCTTTCTTCAGAGTCTTGAAGTTCTTGTCATACAGATCTTTCACATGTTTGGTCAGAGTCACCCCAAGATACTTTATACTGTTTGTGGCTATTGTGAAGGGGGTCATTTCCCTAATTTCTTTCTCAGCCTGCTTATCCTTTGAGTATAGGAAGGCCACTGATGTGCTTGAGTTGACTTTATAACCTGCCACTTTGCTGAAGTTGTTTATCAGTTGTAGGAGCTCTCTAGTGGAGTTCTTTGGGTCACTTAGGTAGACGATCATGTCGTCTGCAAATAATGATAGTTTGACTTCTTCCTTTCCAAATTGTATCCCTTTGACCTCCTTATGTTGTCGAATTGCCCGAGCTAGTACCTCAAGTACAATATTGAAAAGATAAGGAGAAAGGGGGCAGCCTTGTCTGGTCCCTGATTTCAGTGGGATTGCTTCAAGTTTCTCTCCATTTAGTTTCATGCTGGCTACCGGTTTGCTGTATATTGCTTTTACTATGTTTAGGTATGGGCCTTGAATTCCTGTTCTCTCCAAGACTTTAAGCCTGAAAGGATGCTGAATTTTGTCAAATGCTTTTTCAGCATCCAATGAAATGACCATGTGGTTTTGTTCTTTGAGTTTGTTTACGTAGTGGATTGTATTGATGGATTTCCGTATGTTGAACCAACTCTGCATTCCCGGGATAAAGCCTACTTGATCATGGTGGATGATCATTTTGATGTGTTCTTGGATTCGGTTGGCAAGAATTTTATTGAGTATTTTTGCATCGATGTTCATAAGGGAAATTGGTCTGAAGTTCTCTTTCTTTGTTGGATCTTTTTGTGGCTTTGGTATCAGCGTAATTGTGACTTCGTAGAAGGAATTGGGTAGTGTTCCTTCTGTTTCTATTTTGTGGAATAGTTTGAAGAGTATTGGTGTTAACTCTTCTTTGAAGGTCTGGTAGAATTCTGCACTAAAGCCATCTGGCCCTGTGCTTTTTTGGGTTGGAAGACTTTCTATGACTCCTTCTATTTCTTTAGGCATTATGGGACTGTTTAGATGGTCTAGTTGGTCCTGATTTAATTTTGGTATTTGGTATCTGTCAAGGAAATTGTCCATTTCCTCCAGATTCTCCAGTTGTGTTGAGTACAGGCTCTTGTAGTAGGATCTGATGATTTTTTGGATTTCCTCAGTTTCTGTTGTTATCTCTCCCTTTTCATTTCTAAGTTTGTTAATTTGGATACTTTCTCTGTGCCCTTTGGTCAGTCTGGCTAAGGGTTTATCTATCTTGTTGATTTTCTCAAAGACCCAGCTCCTGGTTTTGTTGATTTTTTTGTATGGTTCTCTTTGTTTCTACTTGATTGATTTCGGCCCTGAGTTTGATGATTTCCTGCCTTCTACTCCTCCTGGGTGAAATAGCTTCTTTTTGTTCTAGGGCTTTCAGGTGTGTCATTAAGCTGGTAATGTATGCTCTCTCCATTTTCTTTTTGGAGGCACTCAGGGCTATGAGTTTTCCTCTTAGCACTGCTTTCATTGTGTCCCATAGATTTGGGTATGTTGTGTTTTCATTTTCGTTGTGTTCTAAAAAGTCTTTAATTTCTTTCTTTATTTCTTCCTTGACCAAGGTATCATTGAGTAGAGTATTGTTCAGTTTCCACGTGTATGTGGGTTTTCTGTTGTTTCTGTTGCTATTGAAGACCACTTTTACTCCATAGTGGTCAGATAGGAGGCATGGGATTAGTTCTATCTTCTTATATTTGTTGAGGTCTGTCTTGTGACCAATTATATGGTGGATTTTGGAGAAGGTACCATGAGGTGCTGAGAAAAAGGTATATTCTTTTGTTTTAGGATAGAATGTTGTATATATATCTGTTAAATCTAATTGGTCCAAAGCTTCAATTAGTTTCATTGTGTCCCTGTTTAGTTTCTGTTTTCCTGATCGGTTCATTGAGGAAAGTGCAGTGTTGAAGTCACCCACAATTATTGTGTTAAGTGCAATGTGTGCTTTTAGTTTTAATAAAGTTTCTTTTACGAAAGAGGGTGCCCTTGCATTTGGGGCATAGATGTTCAGGATTGACAGTTCTTCTTTTTGTATTTTTCCTTTGACCAGCAAGAAGTGTCCCTCAGGGTCTCTTTTGATGACTTTGGGTTGAAAGTCAATTTCATCTGATATTAAAATGGCTACTCCAGCTTGTTTCCTGAGACCATTTGCTTGTAAAATTGTCTTCCAGCCTTTTACTCTAAGGTAGTGTTTGTCTTTGACCCTGAGGAGTGTTTCCTGTAAGCAGCAAAATGTAGGGTCCTGTTTACGTATCCATTCAGTTAGTCTGTGTCTTTTTATTGGGGCATTAAGTCCATTGATGTTAAGAGATATTAAGGAATAGTGATTGTTACTTCCTATCATTTTTGACGTTATTTTTTTAAATTGAATGCTTAACTTCTTTTGGGTTTGATGAAAGGTTACTATCTTGCTTTTTCCAGGGTGAAGTTTCCCTCCTTGTATTGGTGTTGTCCTCCTATTATCCTTTTTAGGGCTGGGTTTGTGGATAGATATTGGGTAAACTTGGTTTTGTCATGAAATATCTTAGTTTCTCCATCTATGGTGATTGAGAGTTTTGCTGGATATAGTAGTTTTGGTTGGCATTTGTGTTCTCTTAGAGTCTGCATGAGATCTGCCCAGGACCTTCTAGCCTTCATAGTCTCAGGTGAAAAGTCTGCTGTGATTCTGATAAGTCTTCCTTTATATGTTACTTGGCCTTTTTCTCTTACTGCCTTTATTATTCTTTCTTTGTTTAGAACATTTGGTGTTTTGATTATTATGTGACGGGAAGTATTTCTGTTCTGGTCCAGTCTGTTTGGAGTTTGGTAGGCATCTTGTATATTCATGGGCATCTCTCTCTTTAGGTTAGGGAAGTTTTCTTCCATAATTTTATTGAAGATATTTGCTGGCCCTTTAAGTTGTAAATCTTCACTCTCATCTATGCCTATAATCCTTAGGTTTGGTCTTCTCATCGTGTCCTGGATTTCCTGGATATTTTGGGTTACAAGCCTTTTGCATTTTGCATTTTCTTTAACTGTTGAGTCCATGGTTTCTATGGAATCTTCAGCATCTGAGATTCTTTCTTCTATCTCTTGTATTCTGTTGTTGATATTTGCATCTCTGTCCCCTGATTTCTTCCCAAGGCTTTCTATCTCCAAAGTTGTCTCCCTTTGAGTTTTCTTAGTTGTTTCTACTTCTGATTTTAGATCCTGGATGGTTTTGCTTAGCTCCTTCACTTGCTTGTTTGTGCTTTCCTGTAATTCTTTAAGAGATTTTTGTGTTTCCTCTTTCATGACCTCAGCCTGTTGACCAAAGTTCTCCTGTATTTCTTTAAGAGATTTTTGTGTTTCGTCTTTCATGACCTCAGCCTGTTGACCAAAGTTCTCCTGTATTTCTTTAAGTGTTTTTTTGCATTTCCTCCTTGTTGGCTTTTGTATTCTCCTGGATTTCTTTCAATGATTTTTGTGTTTCCCTTGCAAGGGCTTCTAACTTTTGATCCATTTTCTCCTGAATTTCTTTAAGTATGTCCTTCATGTGTTCCTGTACCAGCATCATGACCAGTGATTTTAAATCCAAATCTTGTTTTACTGGTGTGATGGGGTATCCAGGACATGTTGGTAGAGGAGAATTGGGTTCAGATGTTGCCATATTGCCTTGATTTCTGTTAGTGACGTTCCTGCATTTGCCTTTTGCCATCTAGTTCTCCCTGGTGTTAGTTTGTCTTGTCAGTGCTGGACTCACCAGTGCAAGCTGCCCCTTCCCAGTTTCCCCCTGGTGCACAGCTTACCTCCTGCACTGCTTGTAGACAGGGTGCTGCTGCCTAGGCTGTTCAGATCCCAAAGAAGGCACCCGAAGGCTCCCGCTGGGGCCCACTGGATTCACTGGAGCACACTGACTTCTCCCAGCTGGCCGCCCGGAAGCCCAGCTAGCCTCTTGCAGGACTTGGAGATGTGGTGCTGCCGCCCAGGCTGATCTGGATCCGGAAGCGGAGAGAGTAGAGCTGAGGGCTTCTGCCTGAGGCCTTGCCCCAGATTGTGTCTGTGGACCAGATGGAGCCCGTGTGCACCCCCAGGGAGTGCCGACGGTGTATGCTGCTGTGACCTCCCCTGTGTTCCGCTCACTCTGCTGGGCAGCCGATCCACCAACCGGGCTGGCGCACACAAGGTTAGCCTGGCCACCCAGGCCCTGAGTCCAGGCAAAAGCCTGGGAGGCCAAGGTCCAAGCAAAGTTCCCCTAGGGCTATGACTGTTAATTGGGTCCGCCAGGTGACTAGGATGGTGGGCGTGCGTGCCTGTGCTCCCTGAAAGAGCTGGGAGAGTCTGCTGTGCTAACAACCTCCTGGGCGGGTTGACACACAGATGGCCCACCAAGCCGCCCAGTTCTTGGGGTCAGTCCTGTGCCTTTTGGGGCCTAGCCCCCCACTTTGTTAGCCTCAGGCTATACCTGTTACAGGTCTGCCCGCCAGAGCTCTCTGTCTCTGTCGTCCTGCAGGCAAAATGGTGGCGCGCACGCAGGCCTGGGCAAAAAACCTCCTGGCTGGGTTGGCACCCCGATGGCCCCCCAACCAGCCCAGGGCCTGGGTGCAGACCAACGCCCGTCGGGCTCAGACCACCGCGGTGTTGGCCTCGGATTATGTTTGTGTACCTCAGTCTGTCCGATCCCTGGAGTCCGAAACCAAGATGGATGCACCTCTCCTGACTAGTGGGAGGCCGAGTTCTGAAGTCCTGAATTTCTTTAAATGATGTGTTTCCCTTGTGTTTTTACCTTTTGATCCATTATCTTCTCTTGTATTTCTTTCAGAGATTTATTTATGTCCTTTTTATGTTTCACTAATAGCATCGTGATGAGTGATTTTATATCCACATCTTATTTTTCTGGTGTGTTGGGGTGCTCAGGACTTTCTTTTGTGGGAGAATTGGGTTTGGATGCTGCCATATTGCCTTGATTTCTGTTAGTAAAGTTCCTTTTGCCATCTGTTTATCTCTGGAGTTAGTTGGTCCTGTTGTCACTGTTCGGTGCTTGAACCTTCTATAAGCCTGTAAGGATATTTCTGCTCCACTGGATGACTGGTTTTCCCCTGGCACAGATTGCTGATGGGCTGGCATACTCTTGGGTGCATTTGGAGCCCTGTTCTGCCTTGCCCCAAGCAATGTTATACTTGGGGTTGTCTCTGTGTACCTGTAGCTGCCTTTCTTGTCTGAGTGGGAGTGAAGATGGTGGCAGGGAGCCCTTCCCAGTGCAGATTATTCTGCAGGGCAAAGAAACCATGACAGGCTGGCACACAGATGAACCAGAGAACTACCCAGGTCTTGGGCACAGGCAAAAGCCTTGCAGTCTGTGTCCCAAGTGATATTAAATTTGGTATATCTCTGAACCTAGAGCTGTCTTTCCAGTCTGTCTGTTCTGTTCTGGCATTTTTCTATAGGGCTGTGTTAATGGATAGACATTGTTTGAATGTGAAATTATCTTGAAATATTCTGTTTTCTCCCTCTATGGTGATTGAGGCATGTGTTGTTTATAGTAGTCTAGGTTGGTTGGTACCTGTGGTTTTTTGTTGTTGTTGTTGTTGTTGTTGTTGTTGTTGTTTTTTTGGAGGTTTCAGGATATCTATCTAGATCCTTCTAGCTTTCCTGTTGCTGTTGAGAAGTCAGTTGTAATTCTGATAGTTCTGTCTTTTTATGCTACCTGCCCTTTTTCTCTTACTACCTTTCCCAGAAGCTTGGAATACCCAAGACACATTTCACATAAAAAATGATGCCCAAGAAAGAGGAAGAACAAAGTATGGATACTTGGGTCCTTTGTAGAAAGGGGAACAAAATACCCACAGAAGGAGATACAGAGACAACAGCGGGGGGGGGGGGCATAGTCTGAAGGAAAGACTATCCAGAGACTACCCCACCTAGGATAGTATGGGATCCATCCCATATACAATTACAAAACCCAGACACTATTATCAATGCCCACAAGTGCTTGCTGCCTGGAGCCTGGATATAGCTGTCACCTGTGAGGCTCTGCTAGTACTTGAGACATACAGAGGGGGCACTCTCAGCCAGCCATTGAAATGAGCACCTGGTCTCCAATGGAGAAGCTAGAGAAAGGACCCAAGGAGCTCTAGGGGTTTGCAGTGCCACAGGAGGAACAACAATATGAGTCACTCAGTACTCCCAGATCTCCCAGGGATAAAACCGTCAACAAAAGAGTGCACATGGTTCCAGACACATAGGCAGCAGAGGATGGTCTTGTTAGACACCAAAGGGAAGAAAGGCCCTTGGTCCTGGAAAGACTTGATGCTGTAGTGTAGAGGAATACCAGGACAAGGAAGAGGGGGAGGGTTGATTGGGGAAGGGGTATGGTTTATGGGATTTTTGGGAGAAGGGTGAGCCAGAAAAGGGGATAACATTTGAAATGTAAATAAAGGATATATCTAATAAAAATATTCTTTCTTTATGCTTTAGACTTTGTGTTTTGATTATTTTGTGGCAGGAGGATTTTCTTTTCTGATCTAGTCTAGTTGGTGATCTAGAAGCTTCTGTGTTTATAGGTTTCTTTGTTTTTAGGTTAGGAAAAATTTCTTCAATGATTTTGTTGAGAATATTTTCTGACATATATAACTGGGACTCTTTGCCTTCTATTACTATTATTTTTAGGTTAGGACTTTTAGTGGTATTCCAGATTTCCTGAATATTTTAAGTCAGGAATTTTTTAGCTTTAACACTTTCTGTGACTGATGTATCAATTTCTTCTATGGTTTTATCTGTGCCTGAGATTCTTTCTTTCATCTCCGGTATTTTCTTGGTGATGCTTGTATCTGTGGTTCCTGTTCTCTTTCCAAGGTTTTCCATCTCCAGGATTCCTCCAGTTTGCATTGTCTTTATTCCTTCTTTATCCACTTTTAGGTATTGTAGAGTTTTATTTATTTCTTCCACCTGTTTAATTGTATTTCCTGTATGTCTTTAAAGATCTGCATGTGTTTGATTGTATTTTCTGGTATTTCTTTAAGGGATTTATACATTTCATCTTTAACATCCTCTATTATCTTTATAACTTCGAATCTAAGGTCATGTATTTATGTTTCAGATGTGCTAAGATATCCATGGCTTGTTGTAGTGGGGTAGCTATGCTTTGGAAATTTCATATTGCTCTGGGTCTTGTTGATTGGATTCTTTAGCCATCTGGATGATTTTGGTCCTTCGAATTTTTTGTTGTAGAAGGTATTGGGCAGAGGTGTGAACCTTGATGGACATCTGATTGGGCAGAGGTGCAGGCTTCTGATAGTTAGCCTTGCCCTGTATGCTTCTGGACCTGCAATTCCATATATTTCAGGAGCCTAAAGTCTAATGAAGGTGGCCAGGGAGGCAGCAGGAGAATGGAGGTCCTCCTGTGATAGCAGGCTGCTCAGGACAGCTTGGTTTGGCCCAGAGAGCTCAGAGATCAGGAATGATGGGTGGGGGATGGGATGCTTACCTGTATGGGTCAAGAATGTGATGGAGGTAGAGAGACAGTGGTAGTATTCTATCTTTTGTACTTTACTAGTAATACTTATATCTGTATTTCATGAAGTTTTTATTTCCTTCACTATTTGCTTGTGTTTTTTATAGATTTTATTAATGGATTTATTCATATCCTCCTTAAGGTCCTAGATCATATACATAATTGCTCTTTTGACATCCTTGTCTATATTACATTTCACAGAGATATATTTTCCTGGTTGATATTCAGTATGCTTTTATGCATGAATTAAGTAGGAATCTGGATTTGTTATGGTTTAAATCTAGGTACTAATATTTATTTTTGTCTTTTGGTGATTTTCTATTTTTCTTGTTTTTTTCTTCATGCTGTTTAGACCTTAGAAGTGTGTGCAGGCTGTGATTATTTTTGATGTAAGTGCATCTAATCATCTGCCAGGCTTGTATACTAGTGGTCCCACATAGAATTTCATTCTAAATAATGAGAGGAATGAATGAAGTTGGCTATAAATGTTCAGTGTGGAGTGGCTAAGAGGGTCTACAGGAAGGAGAAATCTGAATCTATAATTAAGATCTGTTACGTTATGTCCCAGGGAATGGAGGTGCAAGGCAAGATAACCAATGCTGGTACTCTGCTATAGGGATATACAGGAGACTGGAGAATTGGAATTGGAAGATGTGAAGTAGAGTGCCACATTCCAGGCATGATGTGTGGTCAGAGGGTTTCCAGGGAGTGAGTGCCTCTAGTGTCAGTCATGGAGACAAAGGGATGTGATGAGAATAAAAATCTATAGGAGCTCTACAGAGTCCTCAGAGAATAAAGAACGAACCAAAAAACATATTGTTAATCTCATACATTAAAGTAATGCCTTAGCCTTTAGTATAAACACATGAGCTAGTGTATCTCTTATAGAACCTTTTCTTATTTTGAATATCCTTAAGCATCATCTATGTTAATCTAGGCCAAATGTCCATTTAGATGATGCAAAACTATGACACATTTTCTACTGTGGAAATATTATCTGTGTTGGGGTTCTTCTGGGGTTATTACAAAACAGGTATTCTTATGCTCCTATGAGGTACTTTGGCACAATCCAGGAGGATATTTCAGCTGTTCGTGTCACCTGGTGTGGTTTCTTAAAATAAGGCTCAGAATTGGGAATGGATGTCTCTAGGAACATGTCCTAAGAACTGCTTTTTCTCAAGTATTCCAGTTCTCAGCTTGCCAAACTTGGCTAAATTGCCATTTTATTAACCTGTAGTCCCATTAAACAACTTCAGTTTAATTCTTTGATTTCCACTTTGAAGTTTTACAGCACTGTTTTGAAGAGGGCTTCAATTGTTTGATGAAAGTAACAGGAGCTATTGATTTTTCAGATGTATTTTGTCCCTTTGTAAGAAAAAAAGTGAAGATTTCCACATTTTTTGTACATTTTTTTTAAAAAAGGAATCTCACTGTGTAGCCCACTCTAGGCTCAAAATCCGGATTCTTTGATTATACCATGTGCCACCACATGGTGCTTCTTGTATTTTGAAATGAAAACGATGACACATTTTATTTCAAAGACTACTGTGTAGAAAATAAAAATACTGTTAAGGGTTGTTAGGGAAGTAAAAGTGCTGGTTGGAGACCACTCTACCAGCAATAGTAGCTATGTATGATGATGATGATTTGGACAAAATGACAGGGGAGAAACTGTTAAAAAAAATTGGCACATCTTAGTCCATTGAAAAGGAATGTATGTGAAATAGCTTTGTGTCATCTTGAGCTAAAGTCATCTGAGTGGAGTGAAACTCAATTGAAGATATGTAACTATAATAAGACCCATTTAATGCTGGGTGGGTAGAGAATGGGGAGGATCTGAAAGGACTCACAGGAGAGAAAGAATATGATCAACATATAATTTAAAATTGTTTTAAACAATATAATTATTTTAAAATGAGAAGAAAATGTATATGTAAGATTAGAATTGTGGTAGCACAAAACTTTAATTCAAGAACTTGGGAGGCAGAGGCACATTGATTTTAGTGAATTTGAGGCCAGCCTGATTTATAGAAGTCCCAGAACTGCCAAGGCTACACAGAGAGCCTATGTCTAAAAAAAGAAAAAAAGCATTTTCTTAATTTGTGGTTGATGTAGTATGATCCAGATCATTGTGAGTAGTGTCATCACTAGGCTTGTGCTTCTGGGTTATATAAGAAAGCATAGTAAGAAGATCAGAGGAACCAAACCAGTAAGCAACACTGCTTTATGGTCTCCTGCCTCCAGGTTTCTACTGTGAGGTTCTGTCATTATTTCTTTCAGGAATAGTCTATAGATGTAGAAACATAAGCCAAGCAAATCCTTGTTAATACATATATTAAAGGAGCATGCTAATGCATATATTAAAGAAGAATGTGAAATATGAATATCTCATGTAGTGGGCCAATACTTTCCCCAGTGGACATGAGTTATTAAATGGAAACCTTAGCATTGGGTATGATATCTTTCTCTACAAGTTATTGGTTATGGAGGTCCCACAGGCTCACAAAAAACAGAGTATTGATGTTGCTCTTGGTTATCCTCTATAATTCAAAAATAGGAGCATAAGGGTAAAGATACTACAAACATTGGCATCAAGTCATAGAGAAATCAATTTGTAAATGATCGATAAATACTTTCTCCCCTTGTTACTTTCACTATTTTTTTTTTTACTGATGAAAAACATCAGTGTTTTTACAAAGTACTAGATCCTGTATGCTATAATACTGGCCTACTAGACAAGGTATGTTGACTATTGCAACAGTGACATAACTGTTGATTGTTTCTAATTGAATCTGTGGCTCTGTTTTAAATAAAAATGCAACTCAAAGAAAAAAAAACACATGATCATTTCATTAGATGCTGATAAAGCATTTGACAAAATTCAGCATCCTTTCATGCTAAACGTCTTGGAAAGGATAGGAATTCAAGGCCTATATCTAAACATAGTAAAAGCAATATACAGCAAACCGGTAGCCAACATCAAACTAAATGGAGAGAAACTTGAAACAATCCCACTAAAATCAGGCACTAGACAAGACTGCCCCCTCTCTCCATATCTTTTCAATATAGTTCTTGAAGTCCTAGCTAGAGAAATTAGACAACATAAGGAGGTCAAAGGGATACAAATTGGAAAGGAAGAAGTCAAACTATCACTATTTGCAGATGATATGATAGTATACTTAAGTGACCCAAAAAACTCTACTAGAGAACTCCTACAGCTAATAAACAACTTCAGCAAAGTGGCTGGTTATAAAATCAATGGAAGCAAATCAGTAGCCTTTATATACTCAAAGGATAAGCAGACTGAGAAAGAAATTAGGTAAATGACACCCTTCACAATAGCCACAAACAGCATAAAGTATCAAGGGTGACTCTAACCAAACAAGTAAAAGGCCTATATGACAAGAACTTCAGATCTCTGAAGAAGGAAATCGAAGAAGATCTCAGAAAATAGAAAAGTCTTCCATGCTCATAGATTGGCAGGTTTAATATAGTTAAAATAGCCATCTTGCCAAAGGCAATCTACAGATTCAATGCCATCACCATAAAAATCCCAACCCAGTTCTTCATAGAGGTAGAAAGAGCAATTCTCAAATTCATCTGGAATAACAAAAAAACCAGGATAGCTAAAACTATTCTCAACAGTAAAAGAACTTCAGGTGTATTCAGTATCCCAGACTTCCAACTTTACTACAGAGCAATAGTGATAAAAAATTGTATGGTATTGGTACAATGTCAGGCAAGCGGATCAATGGAATAGGATTGAAGACCCAGAAATGAACCCACACACCTATGGTCACTTGGTCTTCAACAAAGGAGCTGAAAGCATCCAGTGGAAAAAAGATAGTCTTTTCAACAATGGTGCTGGTTCAATTGGAGGTCAGCATGCAGAAGAATGTGAATCGATCCATTCTTATCTCCTTGTACTAAGCTCAACTCCAAATGGATCAAGGACCTCCACATAAAACCTGACACACTGAAACTAATAGAAAAGAAACTGGGGAAGACCCTTGAGGACATGGGCACAGGGGAAAAGTTCCTGAATAGAACACCAATAGCTTATGCTCTAAGATCAAGAATTGACAAATGGGATCTGTCAATAAAACTACAAAGTTTCTGTAAGGCAAAGAACACTGTCAAAAGGGCAAAACATCAACCAACAGATTGGCAAAGGACCTTCACCAACTAAATCTGACAGAGGGCTAATATCTAATATATACAAAGAACTCAAGAAGGTAGAACCTAGAGAACCAAATAACCCCATTAAAAAGTGGGGTACGGAGCTAAACAAAGATTTTTCACATAAAGAACTTCGGAGGGCTGAGAAACACCTTAAGAAATGTTCAACATCATTAATCATTAGGGAAATGCAAATCAAAACAACCCTGAGATTTCACCTCACACCAGTCAGGATTGCTAAGGTCAAAAACTCATGACACAACAGGTGCTGTTGAGGATATAGAGAAAGAGGAACACTCCTTAACTCCTGGTGGGATTGTAAGATGGTGCAACCACTTTGGAAATCAGTCTGGATGTTCCTCAGAAAACTGGGCATGACACGTCCTGAGGACCCTGCTATACCACTCCTGGGCATATACCCAGAGGATTCTTCAGCATGTAATAAGGACACACATTACACTATGTTCATAGCAGCCCTATTTGTAGTAGCCAGAAGCTGGAAACAACCCAGGTGTCCCTCAACGGAGGAATGGATACAAACAATGTGGTATATTTGCACAATGGAGTACTATTCAACCATTAGAAACAATGAATTCATGAAATTCTTAGACAAATGGATGGAGCTGGAGAACGTGATATTAAGTGAGGTAACCCAGTCTCAAAAGATCAATCATGGTATGCACTCACTGATAAGTGGATATTAACCTATAAACTTGGACTACCCAAGAAATAATCCACATATTAAATGATGTCCAAAAAGAACAGAGGAGCGGCCCCCGGTTCTGGAAAGACTCAATGCATCAGTATAGGGGAATACAGAACAGGGAATTGGGAAGCAGTAGATGGAGGAACAGGGGGAGGGAAGAGGGCTTATGGGATTTGTGAGGAGTGGGGACCCAGAAAAGGGGGAATCATTTGATATGTAAATAAAGAATACAACGCATACAGAGATACAGGCTGTCAAGGAATGTTTTTCTATAGGAGAGAATTCATATGCAGATGGATATATCTATTCACAAATATACTGTACCTATGGAGGAACCTGCTATTTTTGTTTTTCACAATGGACACATTGTCAAATTGCCAAACAAATAGTTATTTTAATGTTAATAGTTTTGACTCACACTTTGTCAAAGATACTTCTTTTTGCATTTGAAAACTGTGAAAGTCAAGGCACATAAGTGGCCTGTATTCTGAAAACAAGCATCCATTGCCAAATAACACATATATATGAGATTCCAAAAAAAGACAAGCTTAAGTAACATCACAGAACAGAGCATGGAAGACATGTAGCTGTCAGAAAATTGGGAATGTATTCTCAGATAATGTCTTATGACTATTTCACAGATTTTACATTTATCATATTACAATTATAAGCTTGCAACAGCTGTAGTTCCTTTCAATAGATGAATACAGCCATAATTCTACTTAGATGGTTAAGTGAATCATGAGTCAATATCCATAACTAGGAAGCTACTAGCAGTTAATGGCTGTTGTGGAAGAAATATGTACTTTTTTTTTTTTTTTTGGAGTGGAATAGCCTTTGGTAAATTGTGCATGTTTCATTGTATGGCCTCACACCTATACATTCAAAGCAATATTAATTAAACTCAGGTGGATTTTTAAAAAGAAAAAAAGATGACATAGGGCCTAGTAATTCTCAACTTTCTTAATGCTGTGACATTTAATACACAACTCCTTCTCAGTGCAGAGTTGCTGTTGTGAACTATTTAGAGAGTGCATACGGTTTTATCACCCAAATTTCAATTAGGCTGAAAAAAATCCTACTCTGTGTTCTATTTCCTCAAATCTTATACAAACTTATGCATCATTTCTAGTAATCATTTTCTAATAATCATTGTTTCCTTAAAATTGTAGATGAGCTTATAATAGATGCATATATAAAGTTTTATTTCATATTTTTGGCTTTGTTAATTTTTCTCATAAATCATAATGGCTACTGAATCTGAATTTTCAAACTACAGTATAAACTAAAAAGAAATAGTTGACAAATTCAATTGGCTTTACAGAAAAAATATCATAATAATTCAAAAAGTCTATGACTATTTTGTAAAAAAGTGTCAAGATAATAATTGTAAATTAATTCACATATTAGTCATCACTTCAGCTCAGAGTTGTGTTCCTTTCCAATGGGGACAATTCTTTTACAGGTTCTTTTCTTAAAAATAATGTTTATGTGAGGTATACCTTCCTACACTTACAAAATTATAAAAGGTATTATGAATACAATAATGTATAAAGAATATAAAAGTATTATTATTTAAAATGGAGAAAGAAAGTATCTCAATTTAGTTTTTTCATTGTTTTACATTAACAAAGAAACAAAATATCTCAAAAGATAATGAAATTATAAAAATAATAACAAAACTGACATTGCTAATTATTAAAGTACAAATATTAGTATTACTAAGGCTACAAAACAAAAAAAAAACAAAAAATAATAAAATATTTGGTTCTTCTCAAAGTTTTACTTCATACATTTTTCTTTTTATTTCAGTAAGATCTAATATATTCCCTCAGAAAAAAATGCTTGTTCAAATTTAATAACAAAATAATACTAATGAATTCACAATTTTTCTATTGTCTGTAATTTGAGCATATGCAATACACAAATGTAATCATAAAACAAATTTGAATAAATATTCAATTGTATTATTTTATATAAAATAAGTAAAATATAAAATAAGGTTTTATTTATTTAAATAAGTAGTTTTGTTGTGTTTATATGTTTATGCCTAACTAGATACTAATCTTGAAGAATAATCTTCAAGTATTCTTTAAGTTAGGACTATTGAAATGTTTCAATAACAGACACTTAAAAGTATAAATAATTACCTTTAGTAGACTCTTTCATTACTTTTGAACTTTTTATTACTCATGCTGAACACGTTTTAACAAAATAAGCAGTATTCAGAGTTGTATTCTTTTAACTTTATTCAAGTATTTTTTCATACAATGCTGTCAGGTTTCTTAAAAACAACTATATTATAAGTAAGATAAATTTAATCCTACATGCAGAACAATTAATAAGTTTGCCAAGATTTCCACTGATTATAATTAATGTTACTCATAATAAAATCAATTTTCCACTTAGTCAAATATTGGAAGAAACATGCATAATGATCCTCCATTCAATAGTAAAATTGTTTACTTTTATATGTATATTAAGCTTCTGACAAGTGCATGAAGGTAAACAAAACACTTTCAAACCAATTACAGAAAACAAAATTATGTATAATGGAGAAAAGTTGAATGCGTTAAATCATCTAGTATATTTCAGGTTTTTATTTTCGTGTATTTATAGGTTAATGACAGAAAAAAGGGTAACTCTTCATCGTTTATAGTAAGGCAAATACATTTTAAAAATAAGTTCACTATTTGATTACTGACAAAGAATATTGATACCTGTCTTCCATTTTGGCCATTAAAATACTATAGTTAATACACATTATTAAAAAGAAGTAACAACAACAGCAACAAATCCTTATTGGGGACTGAGATACATACCAAAACCAAAGGCAGTATTTTTCTATAATGAGAAATACTTTGAATACCAGTGAAGATTCAGAAGTTGCTAGAGCTCTTTTTTTGTTGATTAGATTGTATCTTTCATTAAATATTTTGCATTATTTGTAGTGGACTTCAAATCTTGGAAATGAGTCATGATATCTTCACATTCAATTTGTCATGATAGCTTTCTCTCAGCCTTTATTCACTCATAATTCAAAGTTGTTGTGACAGAATAGAATTATCTTGCAAAGTAATATAAACTAATGTTTGCATCAATAGTATCTTGTATCCAAATTCTTATTAATTTTTCTATGTGGATGTGGAAAAATATTTTTGACCATTATATGCTCATCTAGCAATTGTGAAAAACTCTGCCAATGCATTTTTAAATATTAATGTTGGTGCTATGGGAGGGTCCTGCATGGCTTTCGTTCTGAAGGCTAATATAATTTCTATTAGCCTCTGCTTGTAGAAATCCCTTACTATGCTGCCAAAGAGATTAATTAATTTCAATTAGAAAAGAGTTGTTATTTCCTTCCTGTTCATTTCATGATTGCATTGTTTAGGATTTATTAGTATAGTCAATAGAAATCTCTCAAATTACCTGATAGTATCACAACATAAAAATTAACTGCTCTGATATGATAGATACTGAATGCCTTGGGTGCCTAAATCAACAAGATTTTTGTGTATAATTTGATAAATATATTATGGATCCAGGGTGTCCACCTCAATCTATCTTTCAGACTATTACCCATAATTCCCCTTCTTAATACATAAATTCAGCAGCTTTGTAAACCCCAAAGGGGTGAAATCTTGAAAATAAATTGTACAGACATAATGTATTTAAGAACATTTCATGTTTTAAACCTTGGTATTGAATCATTTAATAATAAAATATAATTTAAATATACAGTTTTGCCACCATTTGGGATTAAAAAATAAATCTCTAATATTTGAATAGTTTCTTTGGTTTTGTAATATAACCACAAATCAGGTATGATAATGTAGTCTTGGTGACTTGTCTACATTATGCCCAGTTGTGCATATCAGTAGTAAATCTACATCTCTTGCAAAACAATAAGTGTCTTTAAAAAAAGAATGAGAGGTTCACTTATACGGGTGAATATAGATGTATACTTAGAGTATACTAGAATTTTAATATTTTGAGTATACTTTAGACTTTCAACTTAAGCTACTGACAAGTTAAGGAACCACAAAAATATAAAGTAATATTACTACTTCTGTAGTGAGTCTCTGTATATAACAGCAAATAAATTAATAAATAGTTTCTTTAGTTATGACATTTGTTTCTCTCAGTAATGGAATTTTACAGCAAATGTTTTCACCTCCTTTGTAAACAAGCAAGGAAATCCTTTCAGAAGAACAGAAAATAACAAGTATTATAAACTAAAAGAAAAATTGCTGCTCAGTCTTAAGAGGCACAGGATGAATGTACAAACAGTAGGGCCTGAAAGGAGAGGACCTTATAAAATATGAAAAGTATATACATACATATATACAGATTTGAGCATGAAATCTCAAGAATATCAAGAGAATTCTCAACCTTTGGGTTGTTGCTGTGCTCAAAAATAATATTTGGGGAGTCAAAAGTGATTCTGTGATATTTAGTAAAAATAAATTTTTAGAATCTCAGAGAAAACAGTAAAAATTCACTGTTTAAGTCAATTGAACATCTACTATATTCATTATTTAAATTTAGCAAACTAACAAAAAAATAAGTAGAAGAGGGAAAGATTTTATAATGCACAGAAGAAAAGTAGAGATGAAACATCATAATAATCAGGAAAGAACCCAGATGTCCCTCAATGGAGGAATGGATACAGAAAATGTGGTATATATACACAATGGAGTACTATTACAGCCATTAGAAACAATGAATTCATGAAATTCTTAGACAAATGGATGGAACTGGAGAACATTATCCTAAGTGAAGTAAACCAGTCTCAAATAAACACTCATGGTATGCACTCACTGATAAGTGGATATTAGCCTAGAAGCTTGGAATACCCACATATACATATCCCATATAATACATAATCCACATATCACATGATGTCCAAGAAGGAGGAAGGAGTGGTCCCTGGTTCTGGAAAGGCTCAGTACAGGAGTATAGGGGAATACCAGGACAGGGAAGTGGGAAGGTGTGGATGGGGGAACCAGCGAGGGAAGAGGGCTTATGGGACTTTCAGGGAGGGGGGATCCAGGAAAGGAAAAATCATTTGAAATGCAATTAAAGATTATATCGAAAAAAATTGAACTAATTATCCCAGCATAACAACTCCTAAATAGATGGTCTCATGAGCAGGATGGAAACCTCCCATGTTCCTCCATAGATTAAACTCACAAAACTAAAACATTTAATGCCAGGTTGACAAGTAGCAAGACATTTTACACAAATGTGAAACAATACAGAAGGAGCATATACTTCTCTGTGCCTTCAAACCATATCACACTAACCAAACATGGAGAACAGTAGCATCTTCAGAAAATATCTTTCAGAAAAGTTAAAAGTGAGTATATTTTCAATAGAAGGTTCAAAAAATGAAAGGTCAAAATTTCCAAATACTGTAAAAATTATCACATAGTATTACAAACAAAATGAAATTAATTAATGAAGATGTACTCACAGAAGAATTGAAAAAAAAGATAAAAACTGTCTAAAAATGGAGTACATAAAGTTTTAAGTGGGAATTGATGTAAATCAAGTAACATTACAAAATAATACTGTGCTTTATAAACTAGCCCTAATTGAAAAAAAAAAAACAGCAAATGAGTTTGAGATTAGAAAATGTATATTTTCTTCATAATGTAATATATTCATATGTAATATATTTATATATTTATATATAATATAAAATTTTCAAAGGGAAGTATGATTTGAAATTCATGTTATACACAGTGCAAAATAAAGTTGCCTCAGGAATAATGGAATACAAACAGCTCACAGACAGAAAAGGTATTTAGCAAGGAAAAACTTTCTTTAATATATATATATATATATATATATATATATATATATATAATATTATGTAATATATATTATTTCAACGTGTATCTATTGAATTATAATTAATTGGATATTTCTTGCTGAATTCTCAGTCTCTACCTATAGATTTTTCTCACTGTCAAATTAATTTTGAGTCAGAGTATATTTTGAAGTGATATACCATTTTGTGGAGTGACCATGTCTCAATCATTAATTAGGTATTATCTTTATGGGAACCACAATAACTTTTTATCCTGCTAAGATGAATTAAGAAGTATAATCTTTAGAATGAGAGAATCAGATTTATCTTCCTCTAAAATTAACAAAGAAAAGTCAAATCAAACACCATATGCTAGTTTGGAAGAATCTTTTCTTTTCTTTTTTTATTTTTTGTGCTTTCATATTCTTATTCAAATAGTTGTACTATTCAAACAAATTTTGTTATTTCACAATGATGAGGGAAGTCATCTTTGCTTTTTAATTAGTTGTTTTAATTAATTTTTCTCTTTCATTTTGATAGTAATGAAGGAGAATCTGAAGCAAATGTAGATGAAGGCTAACCTACTTGAAAACTCAAAAGGTAGTCTTTAATCTTGTGGTGGAGTTGACAGCAGTAATGCAATTCAACAGGATTCCAGTGTGGTGCAGTTGTAAATCTCAGTGTGAACTGTTACTCTTTCACTTTTCTTACTTATTCAATAGTATTTCAAAATGATGATCAGACAATAATGGACAAAAAGATAAGAACAGTTCTAAAACCAATATCCTGATGGTGACTATCTGAATCTCAGAATTACTAGTAATACATATTTGTTGACTGTATGTCATGTATACATGCAATAACTAGAGATATGGTGATTGTCTAGCAGGGTTAAGATGAAACAATATTCTAAGCACCAGTATTACTTTCCTAGAGCATGCTTCTGTGTACTATTTTCTTATGTGCACATTAAAATAACACTTTTGGAGCAGCAGCAGCTGGTCCAGCAGAAGGGCCATCAGCAGTGGAACCAAGGTGACAGGGTCCAGGCAGACCTTGCGCAGACTACCACTGACCTTTGCTGGCCAGCAGGGCTGCAAGCGGTGGCAGATTTACAGAGCCTTTCACCGCACAAAAGCTACATCAGAACTCTGCCTCCTGCCAGTCAGTTACTAGAGACTCACCTCCATCTTGGATCTCGGGCACCATAGAAATCAGACAGACTGAGGTACGCAAATATAACCCAAGGTAAAAATTGCGGGGGTCTAAGCCCGACAGGAGATGGTCTGCACCCAGGTACTGGGCTGTTCGTGGGTGGGGGGGTGCATAGGTGTGCCAACCCAGCCTGGAGGTTGTTTGCCTGGCCCAGCATGAACCTCCATTTTGACTACAGGACTCCAAAGAGTTCTAGCAGGCAAAGTCAGCTAAGAGTCATAGCCTGAGACTAACATAGCAGGGGTCTAAGCCCAACATGCCTTGGACTGCCCCCAGGCCCTGGGCTGCTCAGTGGGCCATTTGTGTCCCAACACAGCCAGGAGGTTGTTAGCCTAGCAGTCTCTCCTGGCACTTTCAGGGAGCACAGGCACACTCCACCATCCTGGCCACCTGACAGAACCAATTAACAGTCATAGCCTGAGGGGAACTTTGCTTGCACTTTAGCCTGCCAGGCTTTTGCCTAGACTCAGGTCCTCAGCAGCTAGGCTAGCCTTGTGTGCACCAACCCGGTTGGGAGACTGGCTGCCCAGCAGAGTGACTAGCACTCCAAAAAGGTCCCGCAGCATACACCATCAGCACTCCTTGAAGAAGCAAACTGGCCCTGCCTGGTTCACACAGACAATCTGGGCAAGGCACACTAGGGCTCCAAGGGCACCAAAGTGGAGGACAGCACATCAGCAATCTGTAACAGGGAAAACCTAGCCATCCAGTGTTGCAGAAATAGCCCTATAGCCTCACAGGAGGCACACATACCAGAGACAAGACCAACTAAAGCCATAAATAACAAGAAGGTAAAGGGCAAATGCAAGAACTCTACAAACAGAAATGTAGGCAATATGGCAGAGTCTGAATCAAACTCTCCAACCTCAGCAAGTCCTGGTTATACAAACACACCAGAAAAACAAGATTTGGATTTAAAATCACTGTTCATGATGCTGCTAGAAGAACACAAAAAGAACATAAATGAATCTCTTAAGGAAATACAGGGGAACATGAAGAAGCTAGAAACCCGTACAATGGAAAAACAAAAATTACTTAAAGAAATTCAGGAGAATAAGGCTCAAGAGATAGAAGCAAATAAAGAAGAAACACACACACACACACACACACACACACACACACACATACACAAACTTAAAGAACTGAAGGAGAAAGTGAGTCAAACAGCAGAAGTCATGAAAGAGGAAACACAAAAATCTCTTAAAGAATTACAGGAAAACATAAACAAGCAAGTGAGAGAGCTAAGCACAACCATCCAGGATCTAAAATCAGAAGTAGAAACAACTAAGAAATCACAAAGGGAGACAACCTTGGAGATAGAAAACCTTGAAAAGAAATCAGGGGTCATAGATGCAAATATCAAAAACAGAATACAAGAGATGGAAGGAAGAATCTCAGATGCCGAAAATACCATAGAAACCGCTGACTCAACAGTCAAAGAAAATGCAAAATGCAAAAAGCTTGTATCACAGAACATGCAGGAAATCCTGGACACAGTGAGAAGACCAAACCTAAGGATTATAGGTATAGAGGTGAGTGAAGATTTACAGCTGAAAGGGCCAGCAAATATCTTCAACAAAATTATGGAAGAAAACTTTCCCAATTTAAAGAGTGAGATGTCCATGAATATACAAGAAGCCTATAGAACTCCAAACAGACTGGGCCTGGGCAGAAATACCTCTCGTCACATAATAATCAAAACCCCAAATGTACTAAGCAAAGAAAGAATATTAAAGGCAGCAATAGAAAAAGGCCAAGTAACATATAAAGGAACACCTATCAGAATCACACCAGACTTCTCACCAGAGACCAGGAAAGCTAGAAGATCCTGGGCAGATCTCATGCAGACTCTAAAAGGAGAGAAATGTCAGACAGGACTACTATATCCAGCAAAACTCTCAATCACTATAGATGGAGAAACCAAGATATTCCATGACAAAACCAAATTTACACAATATCTTTCTACAAACCCAGCTCTACAAAGAATAACAGGAGGAAAACTCCAATACAAGGAGGGAAACGGAAGCCTGGAAAAAGCAAGATAGTTTCCTTCTTTCATCAAACCCAAAAGAAGATAACCACTCAAATATAAAAATAACATTGAAAATGACAGGAAGTAATAATCGCTATTTCTTAATATCTCTTAATGTCAATGGACTCAACTCCCCAATAAAAAGACATAAACTAACAGACTGGATAAGGAAACAGAACCCTACATTTTGCTGCATACAGGAAACACACCTCAATATCAAAGACAAAAACTATCTTAGAGTAAAAGGCTGGAAGACAACTTTACATGCCAATGGTCTCAGGAAATGAGCCGGAGTAGCCATTCTAATATCAGATAAAATTGACTTTCAATCTGAAGTCATCAAAAGAGATACAGAAGGACACTTCTTGCTGGTCAAAGGAAAAATCCACCAAGAAGAACTTTCAATTCTGAACATCTATGTGCCAAATGCAAGGGCACTCTCATTCGTAAAAGAAACTTTACTAAAGCTCAAAGCACACATTGCACCTAACACAATAATTGTGGGTGACTTCAACACTCCACTCTCCTCAATGGACTCATCAGGAAAACAGAAACTAAACAGGGACACAATAAAACTAACTGAAGCTTTGGATAAATTGGACTTGACTGATATTTATAGAACACTTCACCCTAAAACAAAACAATATACCTTTTTCTCAGCACCTCATGGTACCTTCTCCAAAATTGACCATATAATTGGTCACAAGACAGACTTCAACAAATATAAAAAGATTGAACAAATCCCATGAATCCTATTGGATCACTATGGAGTAAGAGTGGTCTTCAATAGCAGCAATAACTACAGAAAGCCCACATACACATGGAGGCTGAACAATACTCTATTCAATGACACCTTGGCCAAAGAAGAAATAAAGAAAGAAATCAGAGACTTTTTAGAATTTAATGTAAATGAAGGCACAACATACCCAAATATTTGGGACACAATGAAAGCAGTGCTAAGAGGAAAACTCATAGCCTTGAGAGCCTCCAAAAGAAAATGGAGATTACATACATTAGTAGCTTAACAACACACCTGAAAGCCCGGGAACATAAAGAAGCCAGTTCACCAACTAGGAGTAGAAGATAGGAAATCATCAAATTCAGGGCTGAAATCAGTCAAGAGGAAGCAAAAAGAATCATACAATGAATCAACGAATCCAGGAGCTGGTTCATTGAGGAAATCAACAAGATAGATAAACCCTTAGCCAGACTGACCAAAAGGCACAGAGAAAGTATACAAATAACCAAAATTGGAAATGAAAAGGGGGATATAACAACAGAAACTGAGGAAATTCAAAGAATCATCAGATCCTACTACAAAAGCCTATACTCAACACAACTGGAGAATCTGGAGGAAATTGACAATTTCCTAGACAAATACCAAATACCAAAATTAAATCAGGACGAAATAGATTATCTAAACAGTACCATAACCCCTAAAGAAATAGAAGGGGTCATAGAAAGCCTTCCAACCAAAAAAAACACAGGACCAGATGGTTTCAGTGCAGAATTCTATCAGACCTTCAAAGAAGACCTAACACCAATACTCTTCAAACTATTCCACAACATATAAACAGAAGGAACACTACCCAATTCTTTCTACAAAGCCACAATTATGCTGATATCAAAACCACACAAAGATCCAACAAAGAAAGAGAACTTCAGACCAATTTCCCTTCTAAACACCGATGCAAAAATACTCAATAAAATTCTTGCCAACCAAATCCAAGAACACAACAAAACAATCATCCACCATTATCAACTAGGCTTTATTCTAGAGATGCAGCGTTGCTTCAATATACTGAAATCCATCAATGCAATGCACTACATAAATAAACTCAAAAAAACCCACATGGTCATTTCATTGGATGCTGAAAAAGCATTTGACAAAATTCAGCATCCTTTCATGCTTAAAGTCTTGGCAAGAACAGGAATTCAAGGCCCATACATAAACATAGTAAAAGCAATATACAGCAAGCCAATAGCCAGCATCAAACTAAATGAAGAGAAACTTGAAGCAATCCCATTAAAATCAGGGACCAGACAAGGCTGCCCCCTTTCTCCTGATCTTTTCAATATTGTACTTGAGGTACTAGCTCAAGCAATTAGACAACATAAGGAGGTCAAAGGGATACAAATTGGAAAGGAAGAAATCAAACTAACATTATTTGCAGATGATATAATAGTCTACCTAAGTGACTCAAAAAAACTCCACTAGAGAACTCCTACAGCTGATAAACAAGTTCAGTAAAGTGGCAGATTATAAAATCAACTCAAGCAAATCAGTAGCCTTCCTATATTCAAAGGATAAGAAGGGTGAGAAAGTAGGGAAATGACACACTTCACAATAGCCACAAACAGCATAAAGTACATTGGGGTGACTCTTACCAAACATGTGAAAGATCTGTTTGACAAGAACTTCAAGACTCTGAAGAAGGAAATAGAAGAAGACCTTAGGAAATCAAAAAACCTCCCATGCTCATGGATCAGCAGGATTAATATAATTAAAATGGCCTTTTTGCCAAAAGCAATACACAGACTCAATGCAATACCCATCAAAATCCCAACTCAATTCTTCATAGAGATAGAAAGAGTAATTCTCAAATTCATCTGGAATAGCAAAAAACCCAGGATATCTAAAACTCTTCAAAACAACAAAAGAAATTCTGGGGGAATGAATCAGTATCCCTGACGTCAAGCAATACTACTGAGCAATACTATTAAAAACTGCATGGTATTGGTACAGTGTCAGGCAGGCAGACAAATTGAACAGGATTGAAGATCCAGAAAAGAACCCACACACCTATGGCCACTTGATCCTCGGCAAAGGGGCTGAAAACATCCAATGGAAAAAAGATAGCCGTTTCAACAAATGGTGCTGGTTCAACTGGAGGTCAGCATGCAGAAGAATGCGAATTGATCCATCCTTGTCTCCTTGTACTAAGCTCAACTCTAAATGGATCAAAGACCTCCCCATAAAGCCAGACACTCTGAAGCTAATAGAAAAGAAACTGGGGAAGACCCTTGAGGACATCAGTACAGGGGGACAGTTCCTGAACAGAACACCAATAGCATATGCTCTAAGATCAAGAATTGACAAATCGGACCTCATAAAATTACAAAGTTTCTGTAAAGCAAAGGACACCATCAAAAGGACAAATCGGCAACCAACAAATTGGGAAAAGATCTTCACCAACCCTATATGAGATAGAGGGCCAATATCCAATATATACAAAGAACTTAAGAAGTTAGACTCCAGAAAACCAAATAACCCTATTAAAAATGGGGTATAGAGTTAAACAAAGAATTCTCACCTGAAGAACTTTGGATGGCAGAGAAGCATCTTAAAAAATGCTCAACTTCATTAGTCATTAGGGAAATGCAAATCAAAACAACCCTGAGATTTCACCTTATACCAGTCAGAATGGCTAAGATTAAAAATTCAGGAGACAGCAGGTGTTGGAGAGGATGTGGAGAAAGAGGAACACTCCTTCACTGCTGCTGGGGTTGCAAATTGGTACAACCACTCTGGAACTCAGTCTGGCGGTTTCTCAGAAAACTTGGCACCTCACTTCCCTAAAGATCCTGCTATACCACTCCTGGGCATATACCCAGAGGATTCCCCAGCATGTAATAGGGATATATGCTCCACTATGTTCATAGCAGCCCTATTTATAATAGCCAGAAGCTGGAAAGAACCCAGGTATCCCTCAACAGAAGAGTGGACACAAAAAATGTGGTATATCTACACAATGGAGTGCTATTCAGCGATTAGAAACAATGAATTTATGAAATTCTTAGGCAAATGGATGGAGCTGGAGAACATCATACTAAGTGAAGTAACGCAGTCTCAAAAGATCAATCATGGTATACACTCACTAATAAGTGGATATTAGCCTGGAAACCTGGAATACCCAAAACATAACCCACACATCAAATGAGGTACAAGAAGAACGGAGGAGTGGCCAATGGTTCTGGAAAGACTCAGTGTAGCAGTATAAGGCAAAACCAGAACAGGGAAGTGGGAAAGGGTGGGTGGGAGAACAGGGGAAGGGAAGGGGGCTTATGTGACTTTCAGGGAGTGGGGGGGGGCAGAAAAGGGGAAATAATTTGAAATGAAAATAAATAACATATTGAATAAAAATAAAAACAAACAAACAAATAAAAATAATACTTTTGACATGATTTCCTCTGACCCACAATGGATATAAATTTGCCTTTCCTGGTGCTAAACATGAATACTGAAAATTTAAATTTTCAGGAACTGAATCATTTCACAAATGAGCTTAATAAAACTATATTTATCTGAAACTGAAAACTAGAATAAAAGTTAAATGTTTAGTAAATAAGATTTGCTAACACTCTAACACTTTTTCAGGTAAATGATCCTAATCAAAAAATAAGAATATTTGAACCTTCTATGAGTAAAAAGAATTAAAAAATCATAAGTTAAATTTTTTTCCTATAAAACCTTTTTAGATTTTTTGGGAACAAGGATAAAAAGAACTCAACGTTTGAAAACAAAAAAAATTATGTAGTACAGCTTAAATTCAACAAAAATATAAAATAGCCTTTTATATGTTATTAGTTATTATAGTTTTCTGTTTTAGAATTTGGAATAAGAGTGGCATAATTAGATGGTTTTGATTCCAATTCTGGTGCATCCAATTTTGAGTTTGCTAAACTGATTTTAATATATACAAATGATCTTTGAGCATGAATAAAATAATTAATGTACCATATTACATAAGCTAATTAGTAAAGAATAGCTTACACAACAATGATTCCCTTGTTGTTAATTTGTTCATCTTTTTTTCTTTTGTGGGATATTTTCATTATTACATTTCAAATGTTTTCCCTTTCCAAGTCTCCCCTCAAGCTTAGCAGTTAGGAGCATTGGCTGCTCTTCCAGAGGTCATGAGGTCAATTCCCAGCAAGTACATGGTAGCTCACAACCATGTAATTGAATCCAATGCCCTCTTCTGGTGTGTCAGTACAGTTTGTTCATATACATAAGATAAAATATTTTTTTTATCTTATGACTAGGCATAGAACATAAAATGTTTTAAGAAAGGGAAACACAGTAGCTTCCCTTCAGTCATGATCAGGTTCATAATTTCTTTCTTCAATAAGAACCACTTCTTTTATTCTTAGTATACTACAACTTACCACTATTCACAGAATGAATAGTAAGATTGCATCCATAAAAGCTATAAAATAAATAGAATATATCTGCAAATGATAAAAGATAATTTAGAATTTGGGGAAGTACAAATCAATCTGTATTCAATATGAACATTTCTGTAGATTAATAAAATTGAATACAACTTATTTTTCAGTAAAAGTCTCTTATTGTGCTAAGAAAAACTTTGCCACATAAAAGTTTAGGTGCTTTTTGACATGAAAAATGAGCTTTCCAACATGCAAAAGATTAAAAAGGAGTAAAAATTCCACAGACAAAGACATTGGTATATGAGAAGTGGCAAGCTCCAGGGTTCAAGAAATGGCCAAGGGCCCCTGGTTCTGGAAAGACTCAGTGAAACAGTATTCAGCAAAACCAGAACGGGGAAGTGGGAAGGGGTGGGTGGGAGGACAGGGGAAGAGAAGAGGGCTTACGGGACTTTCGGGGAGTCGGGGGGCTAGAAAAGGGAAATCATTTGAAATGTAAATAAATTATATTGAATAAAAAAAAAGAATAAAAAAAAAAGAAATGGCCAAGGGTATTTTTTTTTTATGTTTTCTTTTTCTTTTGTTTGCATACTCCTGTGTATTTTTTCATGTGGTGGTTTATGGTGTGTGTGTGTGTGTGTGTGTGTGTTTGTGTGTGTGTGTGTGCATAAATGCCTGCATGTTTGTATGTAGCAGGTTGAAATGCATGCATAAGTGTGTATAAGTAGAGGCCTTGGCTCAAGATGGAATCATATTCTATTGTTTTTCCTCATTATCCCTTAAGACAAGCTTTTATGGTCAAATGCATTTTTTTTAAAAAAATTACTTTATTCATTTACATTCCAAATGTTGCCAGTTTGTAGTTCCCCTTCCTGAGTTCTTTACCACCTCTCCCTTCAAAGAGGAGCTCCTCACAGTCCACCAACCCCCATCTCAACCTCACCAGAATTTCTGTTCCCTGGGGCATCAAGTTTCCACTGGATTAAATGCTCTCCCACTGAGACCAGACAAGGCATTCTTCTGCTACACATGTACCTAGAGACACAGAACAGCCCTGTATTCTCCTTCCTTCCTTTTGGCTTAGTCTCTGGGAACTCTGAGGGCTCCAGGCTAGCTGACACTGGTGTTCCAATGGGGTTTCTATACCCCCTCAGCTCCTACAGTACTTCCCCCAACTCTTCCATATAGGTCCCTTACCTAAATCCAATGGTTGGCTATAATTATCTACATTTGTCTCAGTCAGCTGCTGGTAGAGCTTTCACAGAACAGCCATGCCATACTCCTATCTACAAGCACAATTTGTCACCAGGAATAGTGTCTGGGTTTGGTGTAGTGACTGTTAGACCAGTCACTATGTGGCCTTTCTTTCAGTCTTTGCTACATTTTGTCCCTCTATTTCTATTAACCAGGAACAATTCTGGGTTAAAAATTTTTAAGATGGGTGGGTGGGCCCCTGACTCAACTGGTAGCCATGTCTATCTGCTGGAGGTAGTATCTTCAGGTTTCATCTCTCCACTATTGGATATTTCAGTTAATATCATCCCCATGGAGTCCAAGAATTCTCTCATATCCCAGGCCCTTGGGACTTTGTAGAGGTTCCCCTGCCACTATCTCCCACTGCTGCATATTTTAATACATTCTCCTGGCCCTCTGAGCTTCTCTCCTGTCTCCCCCCATATCTGATCCTGTCCCCACTTTTCCTTCTCCCCTTCCCCACCTTTACCAGCCTCCCTCCCTCGGCCTTCCATAATTATTTTGTTCCCCAATTCTAAGAAAGTTCGAGGTATCCACACTTGGGATTTCCTTCTTTTTATGCTTCTTATGTTCATGAGTTGTTTCATGGGTATCCTGTCCTTTATGGCTAACATCTACTTATAGGCGAATACATATCACACATGTCCTTTGGGGTCTGGGTTACCTCACATATGGCTATTTTCACTAGCCTACATGTCTTCACAATCTCTGCTGTCTGTCTTTGGAGACTGAAATTAAATGACAGCCGAAGAGCCCTCCTACATTTGTATACGTTCTGAAAAGTCAAATCTTTACTCAATTTACAGGGAAAGACATAATCACTGAGTGACCTCACCTCACCAAGTTTTATCTTTTGATCCTTAAGTCCAAAAGAAATTGAGACTTGAAGCAAAATAATTTTCATAAATTGGTCATTACTTACAGCTGAAAAACTAGAAGTAGAAACATAAATAAAAAAATGTACTTTCCAAATATGACTATGTATGATTATTTATGCATTAAATGTCTTATATTATTATGTAAATTGTATATATTATTATTAAAATGTATATAACAGAAAGTATAATTAAGTAGTGCAATATTTACTAAGTTTAATTTAAGGTTTAGTCAGAGCATATTAATCATTCCATGTATATCTTGTATCTTAAAACAAATATAAAACAATGACAGATGAATATACTTCATTGTTATGCATATAGCAGCTAGATAATGCAATTAATAACCATACACTCTATGTTACATATAAATGCCACACTTTTCAGCATTTTCCTTAGGTAAAATAACTACTGGTTTACCAGACAATAAAGGATTAGTTTCCTTCAGCAAAGGCAGAAGAGGCAATATCTCAGGCAGTAGATATTGGGTTACCTCTTTTACTGAGGGTAGAATGACTTCCTTTCATGACATAAATTCTTGAGAATCTGAGAGTTTAAAGTTCTCATACTTGATAGGGTCTTTCCACAAAGCCCCATGCCAACTTACAAGATCTTCTTCTTTAACGTTTGATATCAAGACCTTAACTTCTGACACACTCTGAGGCTGGGACTTTAATTTGAGTTGTAATCCAGCTAATGTTCTCATACATTTTTCATTTGATTTTTGCAACTGGAGCTCTGTGCCTTTGGGAGAGAAGATTGTTTCCCAGGACACTTAGGTATCTTTAGACTGTTTATGTGCATCTTGAGCCAGCCAGATATATCACTGAGTTTATTATTCTCCTCATCATCTTCCTGTGCTGAGACCCTAGAAAATGGTTAGTTATATTGTGTAGCTGTTTCTTTTCCTTTGACAATTTGTCTATGCATCCAAGGAACATCCAAATAACATCATTATATTTCTTATTTTTCCATAAATTGTCAAAAGTTTTACATAGTGAGTAACTGAATTTCTTGCTTCTCAAAAAAGTAAATCGTGAAACCAAATGTGTTTTTCTCCATTTGTTTGTACAATATTTCACATCATAGACTTCCAGTAATCTCCAAGTTTTTTGAGTAGACTCCTGTAACTCCTGAGGCTTCATTAACTGTAGGTTAATGGAAACAAGCAATTGGAATGCTTGTTTCAGACAGTTTAAAAATTCATGCTTATACTTATATTCTAGAACCATGTTTAGTACCAATATATATACTAGTCAGAATTTTCTAGAAAAGTTTAGATAGAATGAATATATGTATACATATGTATATCCATAGACAAAGTTTATTAAAGTGATTTACAGAATATTGTCTGACTGTTCCAACAATTGCTGTCTTTCAATGCAAAGTCAAAGTAATTGATCATTCCACAAAGCTAAATGCCTCAGCTGGTCTTCATATACACTAGAACTCTGAAGTAGGTTCTTAGATCAGTGACCAAATGAAGTTGTCAGAGAGTGTAAGGGCAAATAGGTAAAAGGCCAGAGTTGCTTATTCTATGTCCTTTATATAGGGTGTCACAAGTAGATGTGGTTCATATATGAGATGTGTCCTCATACCTCAAAAGACCCAGATTTAATATGGATCTTCTTTTTTTTCTTTCTTTTTGAGAATTCTCTTTTTTATTAGATATATTCTTTATTTACATTTCAAATGATCTCCCCTTTCCTGGTCCCCCCTCCCTGAAAGCCCCATAAACCCTCTTTCCTCCGCCTGTTTCCCAATCAACCCTTCTCACTTCCCTGTCCTGGTATTCCCCTACAGATTTGCATTGAGCTTTTCCAGGACCAGGGGCCTCTCCTTCCTTCTTCTTGGACATCATTTGATATGTGAATTATGTCTTGGGTATTTTGAGCTTCTAGGGTTATATCTGCTTATGAGTGAGTGCATACCATGTGTGTTCTTTTGTAATGGGGATAACTCACTTAAGATGATATTTTCCAGTTCTACCCATTTGCCTAAGTATTTCATGAATTCATTGTTTTTGATAATTGAGTAGTATTCCACTCTGTAAATGTATTATACTTTCTGTATCCATTCCTCCTTGGAGGGACATCTGGGTTCTTTCCTGCTTCTGGCTATTATAAATAGGGCTGCTATGAACATAGTGAAGCATGTGTCCTTATTACACACTGGGGAATCCTCTGGGTATATGCCCAGGAGTGGTATAGCAGGATCCTCGAGAAATATCACGCCCAGTTTTCTGAGGAACCACCAGACTGATTTTCAGAGTGGTTGTACCAGCTTGCAATCCCACCAGCAGTGGAGGAGTGTTCCTCTTTCACCACATCCTTGCCAGCACCTGCTGTCTTCTGAGTTTTGGATCTTAGCCATTCTGACTGGTGTGAGGTGAATTCTTGGAGTTGTTTTGATTTGCATTTTCCTTGTGACTCAGGATATTGAAGATTTCTTAAGGTGCTTCTCAGTCACTCAATACTCCTCATATGAAAATTCTTGTTTAGCTCTGTACCCCATTTTTAATAGGGTTATTTGGCTCTCTGGAGTCTAACTTCTTGAGTTCTTTGAATATATTAGATATTAGCACTCTATCAGATGTAGGGTTGGTAATGATCTTTTCCCAATTTGTTGGTTGCCATTTTGCCCTATTGACAGTGTCCTTTGCCTTACAGAAACTTTGTAATTTTATGAGGCCCTATTTGTCAATTCTTGATCTTAGAGCATAAGCTCTAAGAGTGTTCTGTTCAGAAAATTCTTGCCTGTGTACATGTGATCAAGGCTTTTCTCCAGTTTCTTTTCTATTAGTTTCAGTGTGTCTGGTTTTATGTGAAGGTCCTTGATTCACTTGGAGTTGAGCTTAGTACAATGAGATAAGAATGGATCGATTTTTAACACTATTGCTCTGTAGTATTGCTTGAGGTCAGGGATACTGATTCCCCCAGAATTTCTTTTGTTGCTGAGAATAGTTTTAGCTATCCTGGGTTTTTTGTTATTCCAGATGAATTTGATAATTGCTCTTTCTAACTCTGTGAAGAATTGAGTAGGGATTTTGATGGGTATTGCATTGAATCTGTAGATTACTTTTGGCAAAATGGCCATTTTAACTGTATTGATTCTACCGATCCATGAGCATGGGAGGTTTTCCCATTTTTTGAGGTCTTCTTCCATTTCCTTCTTCAGAGTCTTGAAGATCTTGTCATACAGATCTTTCACATGTTTGGTAAGAGTCACCCCAAGATACTTTATACTGTTTGTGGCTATTGTGAAGGGGGTCATTTCCCTAATTTCTTTCTCAGCTTGCTTATCCTTTGAGTATAGGAAGGCCACTGATTTGCTTGAGTTGATTTTATAACCAGCCACTTTGCTAAAGTTGTTTATCAGCTGTAGGAGTTCTCTAGTGGAGTTTTTTGGGTCACTTAGGTAGACTATCATGTCATCTGCAAATAATGAAAGTTTGACTTCTTCCTTTCCAATTTGTATCCCTTTGACCTCCTTATGTTGTCGAATTGCCTGAGCTAGTACCTCAAGTACAATATTGAAAAGATAAGGAGAAAGGGGGCAGGCAGCCCTCTCTAGTCCCTGATTTTAGTGGGATTGCTTCAAGTTTCTCTCCATTTAGTTTGATGCTGGCTACGGGTTTGCTGTATATTGCTTTTACTATGTTTAGGTATGGGCCTTGAATTCCTGTTCTTTCCAAGACTTTAAGCATGAAAGGATGCTGAATTTTGTCAAATGCTTTTTCAGCATCCAATGAAATGACCATGTGGTTTTTTTCTTTGAGTTTGTTTATGTAGTGGATTGCATTGATGGATTTCCGTATACTGAACCAACCCTGCATTCCCAGGATAAAGCCTACTTGATCATGGTGGATGATCGTTTTGATGTGTTCTTGGATTTGATTGGCAAGAATTTTATTGAGTATTTTTGCATCGATGTTCATAAGGGAAATTGGTCTGAAGTTCTCTTTCTTTGTTGGATCTTTGTGTGGTTTTGGTATCAGCGTAATTGTGGCTTCATAGAAGGAATTGGGTAGTGTTCCTTCTGTTTCTATTTTGTGGAATAATTTGATGAGTATTAGTGTTAACTCTTCTTTGAAGGTCTGATAGAATTTTGCACTGAAACCACCTGGTCCTGTGCTATTTTTGGTTGGAAGACTTTCTATGAGTCCTTCAATTTCTTTAGGCATTATGGGACTGTTTAGATGATCTATTTGGTCCTGATTTAATTTTGGTATTTGGTATCTGTCAAGGAAATTGTCCATTTCCTCCAGGTTCTCCAGTTGTGTTGAGTACAGGCTCTTGTAGTAGGATCTGATGATTTTTTTGGATTTCCTCTGTTTCCGTTGTTATATCTCCCTTTTCATTTCTAAGTTTGTTAATTTGGATACTTTCTCTGTGCCCTTTGGTCACTCTGGCTAAGGGTTTATCTATCTTGTTGATTTTCTCAAAGAACCAGCTCCTGGTTTTGTTGATTCTTTGTATGGTTCTCTTTGTTTCTACTTGATTGATTTCAGCCCTGAGTTTGATGATTTCCTGCCTTCTACTCCTCCTGGGTGAAATAGCTTCTTTTTGTTCCAGGGCTTTCAGGTGTGTCATTAAGCTGGTAATGTATGCTCTCTCCATTTTCTTTTTGGAGGCACTCAGGGCTATGAGTTTTCCTCTTAGCACTGCTTTCATTGTGTCCCATAGATTTGGGTATGTTGTGTCTTCATTTTCATTGTGTTCTAAAAAGTCTTTAATTTCTTTCTTTATTTCTTCCTTGACCAAGGTATCATTGAGTAGAATATTGTTCAATTTCCATGTGTATGTGGGTTTTCTGTTGTTTTTGTTGCTATTGAAGACCACTTTTACTCCATAGTGACCTGATAGGAGGCATGGGATTAGTTCGATCTTATATTTGTTGAGGTCTGTCTTGTGACCAATTATATGGTCGATTTTGGAGAAGGCACCATATTGGTACAGTGACAGGCAGGAGGATTAATGGAACAGGATTGAAGATCCAGAAATGAACCCACACACCTATGGCCACTTGATCCTCGACAAAGGGGCTGAAAACATCCAATGGAAAAAAGATAGCCTTTTCAACAAATGGTGCTGGTTCAACTGGAGGTCAGCATGCAGAAGAATGCGAATTGATCCATCCTTGTCTCCTTGTACTGAGCTCAAATCCAAATGGATCAAGGACCTCCACATAAAGCCAGACACTCTGAAGTTAATAGAAAAGAAACTGGGGAAGACCCTTGAGGACATCGGTACAGGGAGAAAGTTTCTGAACAGAACACCAATAGCGTATGCTCTAAGAGCAAGAATTGACAAATGGGACCTCATAAAATTACAAAGTTTCTGTAAGGCAAAGGACACCATCAAGAGGACAAATCGGCAACCAACAAATTGGGAAAAGATCTTCACCAATCCTACATCAGATAGAGGGCTAATATGCAATATATATAAAGAACTCAAGAAGTTAGACTCCAGAAAACCAAATAACCCTATTAAAAACTGGGGTACAGGGTTAAACAAAGAATTCTCACCTGAAGAGCATGGAATGGCGGAGAAGCATCTTAAAAAATGCTCAACTTCATTGGTCATTATGGAAATGCAAATCAAAACCACCCTGAGATTTCACCTTACACCAGTCAGAATGGCTAAGATTAAAAATTCAGGAGATAGCAGGTGTTGGAGAGGGTGCGGAGAAAGAGGAACACTCCTCCACTGATGGTGGGGTTGCAAATTGGTACAACCACTCTGGAAATCAGTCTGGCGGTTCCTCCGAAAACTGGGCACCTCACTTCCAGAAGATCCTGCTATACCACTCCTGTGCATATACCCAGAGGATTCCCCACCATGTAATAAGGATACATGCTCCACTATGTTCATAGCAGCCCTATTTATAATTGCCAGATGCTGGAAAGAACCTAGGTATCCCTCAACAGAAGAGTGGATGCAAAAAATGTGGTATATCTACACAATGGAGTACTATTCAGCCATTAGAAACAATGGATTCACGAAATTCTTAGCAAATGGATGGACCTAGTGAACATCATACTAAGTGAGGTAACCCAGAGTCAAAAGATGAATCATGGTATGCACTCACTAATAAGTGGATATTAACCTAGAAACCTGGATTACCCAAAACATAATCTACACATCAATTGAGGTACAAGAAGAAAGGAAGAGTGGCCCCTTGTTCTGGAAAGACTCAATGAAGCAGTATTCAGCAAAACCAGAACGGGGAAGTGGGAAGGGGTGGGTGGGAGGACAGGGGGAGAGAAGGGGGCTAATGGCACTTTTTGGGAGTGGGGGGGTTAGGAAAGGGGAATTCATTTGAAATGTAAATAAAAAATATACCGAATTAAAAAAAAAAAAGAATGGATCGATTTGAATTCTTCTGCATGCTGACCTCCAGTTGAACCAGCACCATTTGTAGAAAAGACTATCTTTCTTTCCACTGGATGGTTTTAGCTTCTTTGTCAAAGATCAAGTGACCATAGGTGTGTGGGTTCATTTCTGTGTCTTCAATTCTATTGCATTGATCTATCCCCCTGTCATTCTACCAATACCATGCAGTTTTCCACACTTTTTTTTCTTTAGCTTCTGGGGGATACTGACTCCCTCAGAAGTTCTTTTACTGTTGTGAATAGTTTTAGCTATTCTGGGTTATTACAGATGAATTTGAGAATTTCTCTCTGTTACTCTATGAGGAATTGAGTTGGGAATTTGATGGGGATTTCATTGAATCTATATATTGCTTTTGGTAAGATGGCCAGTTTTACTTAATTAATTCTGCCAGTCTATGAGCATGAAAGATTTTCCATCTTCTGAGGTCTTTTTTGTTATAGTTTAAATGATTTAATTAATAAAAATCTTTCCCAGCTTTACTTAGGAACTTAAGGTTTAGTTCATTGCAGAAGTACCCAAGTTGATAACCAAAAATAGCTATCACGTAACTCTAAATGATCCTAAAATGATCTCATTTTTTTTATTCTTATACTCAGTTATCAGCAAATGCAAACCACTTTTTTTAAAGTGGGGTTAGGTACCTCTGAGATCACACCCTTAGTAAAGATTTTTGCCAATTAGGAATTACTATGAGATGTTGATTAAATTCTTTTTGATGATCTGACTGCTAGTAGATTGCCTATAATCCAGTGGACATGAATGACCACTCACACAGATGAATATGTGAATTACTAAATGAACCTAAATGAATCTTAGTAACAAACAACAAAGAATACACAAAGTGAATTGGAGTTTAGCTAGTGGGTACGAGGAAGAGTTGAAAAGAAGTATTAGTATGGATATGAACAAAGCACTCATAAATGTATGAAAATCTTTAAGAATAAATAAAACAGCTATTAAAATTATAGAGCATGTATTTGAACAATGCTACATTGGTTTGTGTATTGCCTTTTGCCAAGACATGGATGCCCTAAAAATCATCTTATTAAGAGATATAAAAGAACCTTAGAGATACAAAGACCCAACTCTCTCATAAAAGGCAAATCTAAAAAGGTTGATTTGATAGGTGTGGAAAGGTGAAACTCCATACAGTAGAAGAATCAAGCAAAGTTCATGCCATTAAGTAATAAATTTCTGTAGACAGATAAATAATTCCTAGATTTCTACTTCATAGGAGGGTGAATATAAAAATATGGAGATATTACATACTTTTACATTTATTTCAACAAAGAAATAATGAATGCTTAAAGAGATAGATGTCCTCAGTACTTTGCGTCTGAAGTTTTTTAGTTTTAATATTTGACTGATGTATCCATTTTTTCTAATACATTTTAAATCGCTAAGATTCTCTCTTCCATGTCTTGTATTCTGCTGGTGAAGTTAGCATCTGTAGTTCCTGTTTGAATTTCTAACTTGAATTTCCAGAACTCTCTCAGTTTGGTGTTTTCTTTGTTGTATTTCTGTCCATTTTCAGTTCTCATACAGTTTTATTCTTTTCATTCAATAGTTTGTGTTTTCCTGGATTTTAAAGTGTATTGTTTCTTTCTTCATTAAAGACATCTATCATCTTCATACAGTTGGTTTTAAGATCTTTTTCGCATGCTTCAGCTATGTTGGAATATTCAGGCTCTGCTATGGTATGATTATTATGTTCTAGCAGAGACATATTGTCCTCACTGTTATTTATTTTGTTCTTATGCTTCATCTAGGTATCTGGGATTGAAATGGTTTCAGATCTAAGTGTAATGAGTGAAGGGAGGAAGGTAAGAAAGGGAAGACTGTTGGATCAACAAGATATGGAAGGCAGAGGGCAAGAATGGCTGCCAGGGGTCTTCAAATTCAGATCCAGCGATGAAACTGAGGTGGGCATGTTGTCTCAGTCCTGCACATATTGCAGGTAAGTTCCAGCATCAGGAGCTTCAGACAGCTAGTCAAGTCTTATCTGTGGTGATCAGAGGAGATAAATCAATGCATACATTTTTGTATGCTTATTTAACAGGTTTAGTCTGATTTCTCTATTTTTTTTTTAAATGGAAGTTCAAGCCCCTGCCTAGGAATGAAGTTTCCCACAGTGGATACAGTTGTAACACAACAATACCTCACACATACATTCACAGGCCGACTATGTACCAAACATCTCTCACTGTGGGGTATAAGGCAATGTCTTAGAAATATTTATAGGTTGTTTCAGGTTGACAATGCTAGCCATTACATTCCTCCCTTATTGTGTGATTGACACATAGACATATAACTTTAGAACCATAACTTTCTATTTCTTGACCTAAAGGTCTCATGCTTACCTTTTAATGTAATAAGGCACAGATTTTAAAAGTCTCCACAGACTTTAAAATGTTCAAAATGTTAAGAGTCTAGTCTCTTCAACAGTCCAGAGTGTTTAATTGTGAGCACTATAAATTATTTATGAATCTTTTTACTTTCAATATATGTTACAGACTAATATTATGAATTATAAAAATCAGAGCATCATAAGAAGTAATTTAAGGAATGATTAAATAAAAATTAAACCAAAATCCAATAGAGATTATATTATGTTATATTATATTATAATATATTATCTAGCCTAATCTAGACTATGGTAATCAGTGTTCTGGGAACCAAAGAGCTTTGGTAGTCTAGCTCGCTCTGCCTACTTCAGCAAAGGATACTTTTCTCTCAGTCTTGGAAAACTTGGTATTATACCTACAACTTGTCTTGGTAGCAGCATGGTCCTAACATCCCCAGCACCATTGAATTTCTATTGCAACTGAGGCTCTGGCTTCATAGAACTATGCATTATTTTGTTTTCCATGATTTCCCACAGATCCAATCTACTTGCCTTATCCCCACCTATTCAACAGAACATCTGTGGCAGTCTTCACTGTACCACTCCTACCATGTTCTATGGATTCTATAGATACTGTATTTCTAACATCTGCATACATGTCAAGAATACTATGGCTATAATTATCTTCAGGTTATTTATGTGTTTGAGTTTATATTTTCTATTTAGTTGTTTTCATTTATTCAATTTCTGTTCCCCTGTCCTCCTTTGTTTCTGTTTGTTTGTTTGTTTTGGTTTCGGGTTTTTTGTTGATGTTGTTTTTGTTTTACTTTGTTTGTTTTTGACACCCACTGAATTAATTTGCATCAGATAAATATTTTGTATATTCCCACATGCTGTCTTTATTATCTTCTATTACAAAAAACTAGTGGGGAAAATACAATATACATAAAACATCTGTATTTTTACTGAAAATTATACAAAAATGTCTCTTTCTTTTATAATTTCCACATAAGAATTCATTTTACATTCGTAGACAAAAATTACACTTTCTGAAATAATAATTATTCTGCTATTTATAAAATTAATAGATGATGTTTCCTTCAATGATGGACCATTTGAGATATATTGTTTTGTATCAAAACCATAAAAGAAAAATTCTGAAATATTCTCCACATGACACAGCATCATACTGGGATAATTTTCTTAACTATTCATCATTCATCTGAAATAAAAGTTAAATAATACAGATGGAGTAATTGCCACTTTTTGAGTATGGTTACTTAATTTTACAGACTGCTGTATTCTTTCAAAATGCAGTACCTCCTGCCTTTCCTGTTTTCTCTAAGCTTTTCCTTCTTCTCTATACGATATAATTTTATTACTTAAGTTACTATCCCCGAGTATAATGAGAGTGCTAATTATTTAGAATTTTATTTAAATAAATCCAATCCTACCAAGTATTCAAGGAATAGACAATAATGTTGGAATGTTTATATAATAGACAATACTTCTAATTCTGAGAGCTTTCCATGTGCTTGTTCATTATACATTAAGAGACAGTCCTTAGTGTATCATTTGCAGTACTATTGAATATGTAACTAAGAACACTTTACTTCTGCTGTATAGTGTGCTATAGACCAAAAACTAAGATGGTATGGACATTAATGTGAAGACTTAACAATGGGCTTCTTGATCAAAATAAAGGATAGGTCATTTTCATATAGAAACCTTATTCAGGCACAATTTGTAATTGTTTTATCATCATATGTAACATAAAACATTATGTATCTGTTCTAGTAATAAGAGACTTCAGAACAATTCCAAAGTAAATTGTTCCCTAGGTTCCTTGATTATTAAAAGTAAAGAAATCAGCTTTTCTCAAAGGTTTCAGAATTCAGTTCTATATATCCATACACTCTCTCAAAAATGCAGACTCTCAATATTTCAAATGAAGCCTGATATTCATTGGCTTATTTTGAAGAGAAACTTTAGTTGTTTAAATGAGAAATTGTAATTAAAAATGGTCAGAAGAGAATGGCCAAACAATGACTGCCCCGAGTTGAGTCCTATCCCATAGGCAAGAACCAATCCCTGATACTAGTAATGATAATCTGCTATGCTCACAGTCAGGAGTCTATCATGACTGTCCTCTGAGAAGCTCCACTCAGCAGCCAATGGAAAGACATGCAGAGACCCATGGCCAAACTTTAGATGGAGCTTGGGGAGTTTTATGAAAAAGTTGGGTGAATGATTGAGGGATCCCAAAGAGGACTTGAACTTCACAGGATAACCAACAGAATCAATGAACTTAGAACCTTGGGGGCTCCCAAAGACTTAATCACCAACCAAAGAGCAAGCATGGGCTAAACTGTGGCCTCTGGTACATACATAGAAAACATCCAACAAAAAAGTAGAGGCTTATCCTGAACCTGTTGACTGTCTGCCTGTGGATCCTGTTCCCATAAATGGACTTGTCTGGCCACAGTATGGCCCCAGCGTTGGGTTGGAGCAATGGGGTATAGCAAGTGGGATGATACCTATTGGAAAACTCCCTCTTCTCAAAGGAGAAGTGGGAGAGGAGTGAGAAAGTTTGGCATGTGGTGGTACTGGGAGGACAGGGAGCTGATATTGGGATATAGAATGTATGAATAAACAAAAAAATAAAAGAGAATGGAGAAATCAACTCAATGTCTATTAAGAGGAATAGAAAATATGGAAAACAAGCCAGTGTTTTTCTAGGTACTGTGAAAGAATTAGAGATTGATATCTGATGTCAACAATTTTACAAGCAATCAATAATCACAAAAACATCTGCAATATTTTTGTCAACCAAATAACTTTCATTACTTAATGTCAATTCATCAAAAATTACAAAGTGCATCCTATAGTATATGAACTAAGTTAAAAGTGCTTGGAACTCAACCCATACTATAAAATAAATTGTTATACATACTAGACATATATTCTCAAATTAATATTTACTTGAAATTCATTTTTATTCAAAAATTAATCCTTAAGTGAGTAAAACAATTCATTTATTTGTCATTTATTAATCTGAATGTAGTGTTAAATATTTACAATAAGAACAACTTTCAATTCCCATTTTAATTGGTTGAGTTATGATGACTGTGTCACCTTGACAAATTTAATGTTATCTTAAATATTTATGAACAATGATAAATGTCATGAATTAAAAATTCAGATGCTATATCCGCTGAAATACAATATAAAGATAGGACAACAATGACATCTTTAAAAATTGCTTTTAATTTACTTGCTTTGTAGTCAAATATCTGAGAATCTTTTATGCTTGCTAAAGCCAAAGACATGAATTTAAGAACAATAGATGTTTGGTTTGATTTAAAACAACTCAAAAATTTCATTTTAGTGTCATTCTCTACAGTGAGTCTACAGAAATGAATAAGCATTTTCCTTTTTATCAGTCGGATTTTTATGTTGCAAGAAAATAAATGTGACATGAAAATAAGTGCTTGTAGTGATTCATTTTTTATAACTGTCTCTAATTCTGTCAACTAGCTCACATTGTACTGCATGGACCATATGTTACATTTCACATGAAATAAAGAGATCGCCATAGGAAATAAGGACATGTAATGAATATAGAATAGCACATGAAATTTCTACAGGAAAATAGCCTATTTTAAATAGAAAGAAAATCAGGGACCATTTGACTTCTGAAAAAGATATACAGTTATCCATATATATATATATGTGTGTGTGTGTGTGTGTGTGTGTGTATGTATATACACACACCATAGGTATATGTATATATACATATATGTATATATACATACATATACTTATTCCCTTTATGAAAGACAGATGGAGTATATTTAGAATATTTACTTCAAGTATGCATAATGAAGTAAAAACCAATTTTAATGCTATCGAGCTCTAATATTAATAGTCTAAACAACCCCAAATAAAGTATTCTGTAGTATGGATACTGATGATACTTTTTAGTTCATAAATAGCAATTCAATACATCTCCAAATTTACATATTATCATGAAGAAAATCTGTAAACTACAAAACTATTACTGGAGATTGACTTCAAGTATCAAATAAAATAGTGTTTTAAATTCTTTTAGTGAACTAGTAGTATAGTTCACTGTGTGCTATGGATTTGTTTAAATAAAAGAAAGACAAGATTTGACATACATTCAACTGTGGAGTGATTTCTTATGGCAAATGAATGAAATGCACTTCTGGCATCCTAATGTGCCTGTATGGATGGGCTCTTCTGTTGTTCAATGTGTCAAAAGAAATAAAATCAGCTTGTAAGCTATGCTTCGGCAACTGAGCACTGCATGGGTCCGGTCATTATGACAGTAGAGATGCTCAGCTGTAAAAATGTTCCACAAATAACTGATAACATGAACAGAGTCTGATTAATCCTTACTGGACACAGAGTATTTTTAGGATTCACTTGAATTTGAAAGGATTTATGCTTCTGAAAAATTGAAAGTAGTAGCATGATTATAGCTCTATTCTGATAGCACAAAAAGATTACTTAGAAACGGCTGTTTTAGAAATGAGTTCTGGAAAACACAATAGACATTTTTATATAAGTATTCTATTCATTTCTATTGCCATACTTTGAAAATATTTTATCATATTTTACTGAAGTGTAGATTTCTCATAAAAGAAAGAAAACCCTTCAGTTTTAAATTGATACTAACACAATTTTCTTATGATATGCTATCTTTGAATATATTCTTTGACATTCTTTAGTATGTTTGATTTTGTCATATAAAACTGGACTTATTCCTGTCACTTTCTGTGTCTTTGCGTTTCTGTTTTTTTCTATGACTTTCCTGTATATGATTCTCTTCTTTCTGTCTCTCATGCTATATGGATATATACCTTTCCAGTAAAACCCGTAATAGAAAAATACATAAACCATCTGTTGAAGAACATCTGGATTCTTTCCAGGTTCTGGCTATTATAAATAAGAGTGCTATGAACATAGTGAAGCATGTGTCCTTATTACATGTTAGAGTATCTTCTGGGTATATGCCTTGGAGTGGTATAGGTGGGTCCTCAGGTAGTAAACTATGTCTAATGTTCTGAGGAGCCCACAAACTGATTTCCAGAGTGGTTGTACCATCCCACCAGCAATGGAGAAAGAGTGTCCCTCTTTCTCTACATCCTTGCCAGAATCTACTATCATCTGAGTTTTTGATTTTAGCCATTCTGACTTGAATGAGGTGAAATCTCAGGGTTGTTTTGATTTTCATTTTCCTGATGACTAAGGATGTTGAATATTTCAATAGGTGCTTCTCTTTCATTTGGTATTCCTCAGTTGAATTTCTTTGTTTAGCTCTGTACCCTATTTTTTAACAAGGTTACTTGATTCTCTGGAGTCTAACTTCTTGTGTTCTTTGTATATATTGGATATTAGTCTTCTATTGGATTTAGGATTGATAAAGATCGTTTCCCAATATGTTGGTTGCTGTTTTGTCCTATTGATAGTGTCTTTTACCTTATAGAAGCTTTGCAATTTTATGAGATCCCATTTGTTGATTCTTTATCTTAAAACATAAGTCATTGGTATATGATTATATAATTAAGTGACTCTAAAAACTCCTTTGAAGAACTCTTTGACAAAGATGCTAAAAATATCCTGTGGATAAAAGATAGCACTTATAACAGATGATGGTGGTTCAACTGGCAGTCAGCATGTAGAAACATGCAAATCAACTCATTCTTATCTCCCTGTACAAAGCTCAAATTCACGTGGATCAAGAACCTCCACAAAAAATCAGATACACTGAAACTTATAGATGAGAAAGTGGGGAAGAGCCTCTAACACATGGGCACAGGGAAAAATTCCCTGAACAGAACACCAATGAATTATGCTTATAAAATCAAGAAGCAAAAAATGAGACCTCATAAAACTGCAAAGCTTCTGCAAGGCAAAGGACACTGTCAATAGGACAAAACAGCAACCAACAGATTGGAAAAAGATCTTAGCCAATCATACATCTGATAGAGGGCTAATATCCAACATATACAAAGAACTCAAAATGTTTTACTGCAGAGAATCAAATAAACCTATTAAAAATGTAGTATGGAGCTAAAGAAAGAATTTTCAACTGAGGAATATCAAATGGCCAAGAAGCACCTGTTGCAATGTTCAGCATCCTTAGTTATCAGGGAAAGGCAAATCCAAACAACCCTAAGATCCAACCTCACATCAATCAGAATGGCTAAAATCAAAAAGCCAGGTGACAGCCGATGCTGGCAAGGATGTGGAGAAAGAAAAGCATTCCTCCATGTCTGGTGGGATTGCAAGTTGGTAAAACCTCTCTGGAAATTAGTTTCATGGCTATTTAGAAAATTGGATATAGAACTACCTGAGGAGCCAGCTATACCACTCCTTGGCATATAAACAGAAGATGCTCTAAGATATAATAAGGTCACATGCTCCATTATGTTCATAGCACCATTCTTTATAATATCCAGAAACTGGAAAGAACCCACATGTCCGTCAACAGAGGAATGGATACAGAGAATGTAGGATATTTACACAATGGAGTAATAATACTCAGCTACTAAAAACTATCAATTTATGAATTTCTTAGTCAAATGAACTAGAAATTATCATCCTGAGTGAGGTAACCCAATCACAAAAGAACACACATGGCATGTACTCACTGAATATTAGCCCAAAGCTAGGAATATTCAAGATATAATTCACAGACCACATGAAGCTCAAGAAGACCAAAGTGTGGATGTTTAGGTGCTTCTGAGAAGGGTACAAAACACTCACAGGAGTAAATGTGGAGATAAAATGTAGAGCAGAGACTGAAGGAAAGGTCATCCAGAGACAGTCTCACCTGATGATTCATCTTCTATAATCACCATACCCAGACACTCTTGGGGATGCTAAGAAATGCTTACTGAAAGGAACCTGATTTGGCTGTCTCCTGAGATGCCTTGCCAGATCTTGCAAATAGAAAGGTGCATGCATCCAACCACTGAACTGAGTTCAGGGTCCCCAATGGAGTATTTCAAGAAAGGACTGAAGGAGGTGAAGGAGTTTGCAACCTCATAGAAAGAAGAACAATATCAACCAATCAGAAACCCCAGAACTCCAAGGGACTATACCATCAATCAAGGAGTACACATTACTCCAGCTACATATGTAGCAGAGGATTGCCTTGTCAAGCATCAATGGGAGGAGAGGTCCATGGTTCTGTGAAGGGTCGATAGATGCCCCAGTGTAAGAAGCAGGGGGACAGATAATGGAATAGGGGTTTTCTGGGAGGGGGTAAACCAGAAAAGAGAATAACATTTGAAATGTAAATAAAGAAAATATCCAATAAGACTATGGGGGAGAGAGAGAGAGAGAGAAAGAGAGAGAGAGAGAGAGAGAGAGAGAGAGAGAGAGAGAGAGAGAGAGAGAGAGAGAGAGAGAGGGAGAGGGAGAAATGGTATTGTCTTTCTGGAGCATCATGCCAATATCATAGTGAAAACCATAGGTAGAATTTCCTCATGTTTTAATTGTAGTAAATTTGGCATTTCCAAAGATATTGTAACACCAAAATATTTAATCTCACAATAGGAGGTGCATTGACTTTGAAAAATATGGTATTCATAGAAGAGTATAAGCAGATTCTGGAAGCTATGAATTATAAAATCTTCCAGGCTATTTTAACTGGGAAGGGCAAACACAGGTGTAAGGAAAGTATGTCCAAGACATACATATGAGGAAACCTTTCACCATCTGCAAAAAGACACATGGGGTTCTCAGCTCCAAGCCATGCAGCAAACAATGTGATCCATCTTCCTCTGGTCAGCCAGTAGGTACCAACCAGGAAAGAAAATCAAATCTAAGTCTTTCTGATCATATACATGCTACAGAAGGAAGTCCAGCTTTGGCTCTGGTCACAGATATGCCTCTTACACTATCCTCAAAAGTTGAATGTTACAAATTAAACACTTGTATTTATAATACTTTACTTTCATGGACAGTAGGAATAATCTTGGAAAGGAATAGATGGACTACTCAAGAATGGACTATACATCCAGGTATAATAGATGGGCACTATTAGGAGATGAGGCCTGGTTGGAATAGGTGTGACCTTTAAGGAAGTCTGTCATTGTGGTTGTGGGTTTTAAAACCCTTATCCTAGCTGCCTGGAAGCCAGTCTTCTAGCAGCCTTCAGACAAAATATAGAACTCTCAGTTCCTTATATACCATGACTGCCTGAATGTTCCTACCTCGATAATAATGGACTGAACCTGTGAACCTGTAAGCCATCCCCAGTTAAATATTGTACTTATAGGAGTTTCTTGGCTCATGGTTTCTGTTCATAGCAATGAAACCCTAACTAAGACAGAAGTTGGTTTCAGGGGTCTGGCATTGCTGTGATAGGCCTGACCATGCTTTTGTTTGGAAGAATGTAGATTTTGGGCCTTTAGATTTGGAAAACAATGGAATTCTTTAAATGGGGCATAATGGACTGTCTTGGTAGGGATATAGAAGACTTTGTTGGTGAGAGAGATTTGAACTGAGCAGACCTAACCCTAGTGGTTTCAGTAAAGAACAATTTCAGTAAGTGGCCTAGAAACTGCTTTTGTATTATTTTGGTGAATAAAGGGGCTGCTTTTTGCCTTTGTCTAAAGAGTCTACCTGAGGTTAAGGTAGAGATTTACATTAATTGCATTGACAAAGGAAGTATAAAAATGCCCAGCAGAGATTTTGTTCTCTGATTAAGTTACATAAAAAGTGTTTTAAACAAGGATAGCAAGTTTAGAAAAGAAAAATATAAAATATATAGCTTAGTATTAAAGGGGCACCAGAAAATGAATGTACCTGAATCCTGTGTTCTAGGATATTAAATTGAAATAAGGCAGTGGTAACCTTGGGGCAAGATGCCACCCTGCTAACTTTAGTTCTAGTCATGGTAGTGCAAGCTTTTAATCCCAGGAAGCAAAGGCAAACTGATATCTGAGTTCAAGGCAAGCCTAAGCAGGTTCTAGAAGAAGAAACGTTTAAGTCCAGGCATGATGGTTCACATCTTGTTCTGAAGGCAAATAGGAGAAGAGTGGTTTCCAGGGAGGAAAACCTTAGGATGAGGGCCTTAAAACTGACATCCACTTCTTCCTTTCCAATTTGTATCCCTTTGACCTCCTTATGTTGTCGAATTGCCCGAGCTAGTACCTCAAGTACAATATTGAAAAGGTAAGGAGAAAGGGGGCAGCCTTGTCTGGTCCCTGATTTCAGTGGGATTGCTTCAAGTTTCTCTCCATTTAGTTTGATGCTGGCTACCGGTTTGCTGTATATTGCTTTTACTATGTTTAGGTATGGGCCTTGAATTCCTGTTCTCTCCAAGACTTTAAGCATGAAAGGATGCTGAATTTTGTCAAATGCTTTTTCAGCATCCAATGAAATGACCATGTGGTTTTGTTCTTTGAGTTTGTTTATGTAGTGGATTGCATTGATGGATTTCCATATATTGAACCAACCCTGCATTCCCGGGATAAAGCCTACTTGATCATGGATGATCGTTTTGATGTGTTCTTGGATTCGGTTGGCAAGAATTTTATTGAGTATTTTTGCATCGATGTTCATAAGGGAAATTGGTCTGAAGTTCTCTTTCTTTGTTGGATCTTTGTGTGGCTTTGGTATCAGCATAATTGTGGCTTTGTGGAAGGAATTGGGTAGTGCTCCTTCTGTTTCTATTTTGTGGAATAGTTTGAAGAGTATTGGTGTTAGGTCTTCTTTGAAGGTCTGATAGAATTCTGCACTGAAACCATCTGGTCCTGTGCTTTTTTTGGTTGGAAGACTTTCTATGACACCTTCTATTTCTTTAGGCATTATGGGACTGTTTAGATGATCTATTTGGTCCTGATTTAATTTTGGTATTTGGTATCTGTCAAGGAAATTGTCCATTTCCTCCAGATTCTCCAGTTGTGTTGAGTACAGTCCCTTGTAGTAGGATCTGATGATTTTTTGGATTTCCTCAGTTTCCGTTGTTATATCTCCCTTTTCATTTCTAAGTTTGTTAATTTGGATACTTTCTCTGTGCCCTTTGGTCAGTCTGGCTAAGGGTTTATCTATCTTGTTGATTTTCTCAAAGAACCAGCTCCTGGTTTTGTTGATTTTTTGTATGGTTCTCTTTGTTTCTACTTGATTGATTTCGGCCCTGAGTTTGATGATTTCCTGCCTTCTACTCCTCCTGGGTGAAATAGCTTCTTTTTGTTCCAGGGCTTTCAGGTGTGTCATTAAGCTGGTAATGTATGCTCTCTCCATTTTCTTTTTGGAGGCACTCAGGGCTATGAGTTTTCCTCTTAGCACTGCTTTCATTGTGTCCCATAGGTTTGGGTATGTTGTGTTTTCATTTTCATTGTGTTCTAAAAAGTCTTTAATTTCTTTCTTTATTTCTTCCTTGACCAAGGTATCATTGAGTAGAATATTGTTCAGTTTCCACGTGTATGTGGGTATTCTGTTGTTTTTGTTGCTATTGAAGATCACTTTTACTCCATAGTGATCTGATAGGAGGCATGGGATTAGTTCGATCTTTTTATATTTGTTGAGGTCTGACTTGTGTCCAATTATATGGTCGATTTTGGAGAAGGTACCATAAGGTGCTGAGAAAAAGGTATATTCTTTTGCTTTAGGGTGAAATGTTCTATAAATATCAGTCAAATCCAATTGTTCCAAAGCTTCAATTAGTTTTACTGTGTCCCTGTTTAGTTTCTGTTTTCCCGATCGGTCCATTGAGGAAAGTGGAGTGTTGACGTCCCCCACAATTATTGTGTTAGGTGCAATGTGTGCTTTGAGCTTTAGTAAAGTTTCTTTTACGAATGAGGGTGCCCTTGCATTTGGCGCATAGATGTTCAGAATTGAAAGTTCTTCTTGGTGGATTTTTCCTTTGACCAGCAAGAAATGTCCTTCTGTGTCTCTTTTGATGACTTTAGGTTGAAAGTCAATTTTATCTGATATTAGAATGGCTACTCCTGCTCGTTTCCTGTGACCATTGGCTTGTAAGATTGTCTTCCAGGCTTTTACTCTAAGGTAGTTTTTATCTTTGACACTGAGGTGTGTCTCCTGTATACAGCAAATTGTAGGGTCCTGTTTCCTTATCCAGTCTGTTAGTCTATGTCTTTTTATTGGGGAATTGAGACCATTGATGTTAAGAGATATTAGGGAATAGTGATGAAGTCAAACTATCATTATTTGCAGATGACATGATAGTCTACCTAAGTGACCCAAAAAACTCCACTAGAGAGCTCCTACAGCTGATAAACAACTTCAGCAAAGTGGCAGGTTATAAAATCAACACAAGCAAATCAGTGGCCTTCCTATACTCAAAGGATAAGCAGGCTGAGAAAGAAATTAGGGAAATGACCCCCTTCACAATAGCCACAAACAGTATAAAGTATCTTGGGGTGACTCTTACCAAACATGTGAATGATCTGTATGACAAGAACTTCAAGACTCTGAAGAAGGAAATGGAAGAAGACCTCAAAAAATGGGAAAACCTCCCATGCTCATCGATTGGTAGAATCAATATAGTTAAAATGGCCATTTTGCCAAAAGCAATATACAGATTCAATGCAATACTCATCAAAATCCCAACTCAATTCTTCACAGAGTTAGAAAGAGCAATTATCAAATTTATCTGGAACAACAAAAAAGCCAGGATAGCTAAAACTATTCTCAGCAACAAAAGAAAATCTGGGGGCATCAGTATCCCTGACCTCAAGCAATACTACAGAGCAATAGTGTTAAAAACTGCATGGTATTGGTACAGTGACAGGCAGGAGGATCAATGGAACAGGATTGAAGATCCAGAAATGAACCCACACACCTATGGCCACTTGATCCTCGACAAAGAGGCTGAAAACATCCAATGGAAAAAAGATAGCCTTTTCAACAAATGGTGCTGGTTCAACTGGAGGTCAGCATGCAGAAGAATGTGAATTGATCCATTCTTGTCTCCTTGTACTAAGATCAAATCCAAATGGATCAAGGACCTCCACATAAAGCCAGACACTCTGAAGCTAATAGAAAAGAAACTGGGGAAGACCCTTGAGGACATCGGTACAGGGAGAAAGTTTCTGAACAGAACACCAATAGCGTATGCTCTAAGAGCAAGAATTGACAAATGGGACCTCATAAGGTTACAGAATTTCTGTAAGGCAAAGGACACCATCAAGAGGACAAATCGGCAACCAACAAATTGGGAAAAGATCTTCACCAATCCTACATCAGATAGAGGGCTAATATCCAATATATATAAAGAACTCAAGAAGTTAGACTCCAGAAAACCAAACAACCCTATTAAAAAATGGGGTACAGAGTTAAACAAAGAATTCACACCTGAAGAACTTCGGATGGCGGAGAAGCATCTTAAAAAATGCTCAACTTCATTAGTCATTAGGGAAATGCAAATCAAAACAACCCTAAGATTTCATCTTACACCAGTCAGAATGGCTAAGATTAAAAATTCAGGAGACAGCAGGTGTTGGAGAGGGTGTGGAGAAAGAGGAACACTCCTCCACTGCTGGTGGGGTTGCAAATTGGTACAACCAATCTGGAAAGCAATCTGGCGGTTCCTCCGAAAACTGGGCACCTCACTTCCAGAAGATCCTGCTGTACCACTCCTGGGCATATACCCAGAGGATTCCCCACCATGTAATAAGGATACATGTTCTACTATGTTCATAGCAGCCCTATTTATAATTGGCAGATGCTGGAAAGAACCCAGGTATCCCTCAACAGAAGAGTGGATGCAAAAAATATGGTATATCTACACAGTGGAGTACTATTCAGCCATTAGAAACAATGAATTCATGAAATTCTTAGGCAAATGGATGGAGCTAGAGAACATCATACTAAGTGAGGTAACCCAGACTCAAAAGGTGATTCATGGTATGCACTCACTAATAAGTGGATATTAACCTAGAAAACTGGAATACCCAAAACATAATCCACACATCAAATGAGATACAAGAAGAAAGGAGGAGTGGCCCCTGGTTCTGGAAAGACTCAGTGAAGCAGTATTCGACAAAACCAGAACAGGGAAGTGGGAAGGGGTGGGTGGGAGGACAGGGGAAGAGAAGGGGGCTTACGGGACTTTCGGGGAGTGGGGGGCTAGAAAAGGGGAAATCATTTGAAATGTAAATAAATTATATCAAATAAAAAAATTAAAAAAAAAAACTGACATCCACAAGTCCAGCAGAGTTGGCTCACACCTGTAATCCCAGCACTCTGGGAGGCAGAGGCAGACATATTTCTGAGTTCAAGGCCAGCCTGGTCTACAGTATGAGTTCCAGGACAGCCAGGGCTTCACAGAGAAACCCTGTCTCCAAAAAAACCAAATCCAAAAAACCACAAAACCAAAACAAAACAAAAAATAAAACCTGACACCCACAACAAAATCACACCTATTAATAGTGCTACTCTCTGAACCAAGTTTATTCAAACCATCACAGCACACAAAGGAAGAAACTAAAACTATGGGATATTACTGTCTGTAAATCTGGTTAATGGGGATCCTTCACTCTTTTTCAATCCTCTACGAGCACCAGGCACTTATGTCAGACATTTACACACTTGCAAAAAAATAACCTATACACGTCAAATAAATACATTTAAAAATATTAAATGAAGGATATATGCACTGGGTCTTCACAGACCTCTCTTGATCATCAGTCCTTCAATCTAAATTATGCGAATATTATCTAAATGGTAACTTCCAATAACTCAAGTTATACTTGCCAGCTCTGATGTACATAAGATGTAAGACTATGTTGAGAGTAACTGTCATAATGATTTGTGCATAAAATAATTATGTCTATAAACCTATCTACTGCAGCAGAAAAATTTCAATCATAGATAAAAGTTGTCTTACTGGAGAGTCCAGAGAAGTAAGATATGTGCTGTAAATGTTCCTCTTTTCCAGGGCTGTGCCAAGCATACTTTCTCTATCTGAGGCCCCTGAGGTACACCTCCAATGATAAAGCACAAATAAAGATTTTCCAAAGAGTTGTGATGAATCATGTATATGTTTTGCATATCCTACTGGCCTTGTATGTATGTGGTGACCAGGTGGTTTGGAAACCAGGTCTTAATCATCATTTTCAATCATATGAATAAAATGTACAGTCCTGCCACTTTGAAGAATCCTAACAGTCTAGAGAACTAGATCAGTCAAGGAGGATTATTTATTAACACATTTTCTAGAGGACAGAGGTTTTATATTTTTCCCATAACATTGCCAAATGTATAATATAGCAATACTGAGATGTTGCAATAAATATATACATATAAATAATAAATGTGGATTTCATTAGATAAACTATTTCAACATACATTCACCATAGTATGTTTATATCTTAGTATTTTATAGGAACTTACAAAAATTTAGATAATGTGGAACTATGTTAGTGTTCTGGCAAGAAAAGATGGCATAAAGGAATAAAACAATTAGGAATAAGTTAATAGAGATGACTTTCTGTGGTGGCTGGTTCAATCTGCACAATACATTGCTAGCATAAAATATTGACATGCAAATTTTCAGAACTGAGTTTTCAGGCAATACATTTAGAAATAACAAGAAGTGCTGCCTGTGCCCTGCAACATCTGCTGCCTGACCCTACTTGCCCTCAGGTATTGGAGGTGATATGGAATGGAATCAATGGTACAAACTCCAGGCGAGGTGAGAATGAACTCATCTGAATGCTGCTGCAATCTCTTTTAATACTCTCCACCTGCCCATTTGGTCCCAAGAAAGCATCTTTTTCACACACCAGTTCTTGATTGGTTGGCAATGTCTGTGTCTACAATCTTTGGTCTAGGCAGTATTCAATTAGGTCCTCCTACAAGAGTCGCCTTTGTGGCTACCTGGCCCAGGGACTGGCCTCAGGTCCACTGCTGTTCCTCCTACATTTCCACCCTTTTGTTTTAGATTTTTGAGAACATAGTGGGAGCAGAGGTGCCATTGAGGTGCAATTTACTGAGGATTCCCAGTAAATTGGATTGTGCCTGTCTTATGTTGTCCTGTCTTCCTGGATCTCATCCATCATTGACTACCAGCCCTAAAAGAGATATCACTCTGAAGGCCTATCACACAGGGTAGAGATGAGAAAATGCCTACATGGTGGTCTCATGGATCTCTGCCTTCCAGGCTTTGATCATTTCCTTAGTGGGAATGCAATCAGGATTTTCAAGAGCATTATTTATTGATCAATGCATGATCATATACTGTGCTAGAAACTTAAACAAAATAATTATTAGTGTGAAAATTCCTCCCATCATAACTTAAGTGGCTATTCACAAGGAGTCAGCTTCTTAATATTTTCGCACACCTTTCCCATCTCTGGAGAGCACAGATACCCTGGTGACATTGAGGTTGGTAATGTTTTGCCTTAACAGCACAGAATCATTAAGAAATTTGTCTAAGCAGGTATCTTCAAGATATTGTGCCAACTGTTGTTTTGATTCAGAGGTGTTATGTACCTGGTAAGGAAAACCTGTGGGTGCAGGCCAATAGAGACAAGGGCCAACTCTTCTGCCAGTAAGTCAATCTGATGTTGTAAAATACAGAAGGATAGGTTAAGATGTTGATTTAAGACCTCCTGCACTTACAGTGTCTCAGTGACTTAGAGACTACCACATTGACAGTCTCTGCTGTTTGGGTTAAGGCATCAGCAATGTTGCCCTGGCAACAACTGCAGTGATGGCAGCTGTAATACCAAAATCCCTCTATCCCTGATATAGGGGTTGTAACTGAGTCTGGGCCATCAGAGTGATGGGGTGAAAGTGGGTGGTATTTACCACAGGCATCCAAATGCCAGCTGCTCCCCTCTTCAGGATAGCCCTTGTTGAATACCCTATTCAGAAGGAAGTCAGAAAACATTTTTCGTTAAAGCAGTTAAGCCTGTCTCTGATAATGGAGGTATTAGTGACCAGAAAGAAAATGGGAGGTCAGACCCAGACTGTGGTACCTTTCAAGCCAACTTGGCTGTCAATAGTCACATTCATGGGGGTCACCCCAGTCTCTATTTTCACCAACCAGTTTATATGGAAATATATCCCATTAAAGAGACAGGCACATTGTAGGAGAGTAAGCAGGTGTAAATTGAGACAATTAGATGGGCCACATAGATCTCAGTTGCTCATAATGGGATCATATTGGTACAAATGTGACCCCCTATTAACATAGGGAGCAATGTGGGAAGCATTGTGTGGATAAACCTTCACATGCCAAATTTGAGGTTAGATGACAAACCAGGTAGTCGGCAGTGAATCTTCCACCTAGTGCAGGCTAGTAGCACTCCCAAGGGATAGAAAGTGCCACAAAAGTGGACATTTGAGGGACCGTTTGGACAACAAGGCAGGGGTGGATGTGATATGCTTTATAGATCCTTTGGGGATTTGAAATCAGAAAGGGGAGCATAAAGTTCCATGCCTAACATGGTGCCATAAGTTAGATTACCTTGAAAATCCTTTGAGGTCATATTGTGTAGTTGGACACAGGGGCCAACAGAGGAGACACTGGTGGTAAAGCAGGGAATTTCCTTCATGGTGCTTCTTCCATGGTGTAGTTGTGACTAAGGCAAACCCAAACTCATATTGGAAGAGAAAAAAAAAAGGACAGGGTAGGCCTGAGAGTTAACTGCCACAGGCAAAAAAATGGGGAGGGGAGGGCACCAAAGCCCAGACCTCACCAGCCCCCAGGCCTGAGAAAAATTAATAAACACAGTATGTACTTTACATCTCCTCGTCCTGGCCCTCTTCTGGCTCTCAATTGGCCTCAATTGGCACAGTTGCTTCCTGGGGGGGAAGGGAGGAACACAGGCATAACCTCTATCCCTTGTCAGAAGTGGAACAGACTGTTGTGGAAATAATTAAAAAGGACACTGTGATCCCCACACTACACCCATCTACTCACTGCTCTAACCGTCTTGCTGCCTCTGCCTCTAGGCTAGCCCCAACAGAGACAGACCACAGTTTTCTTGCCTTCTATGACCTCCAGTTCTGCTCACATTGACAGTTATCCACTACCTGTGGTCAGCAGTCCCAAATCCCAGTAAACTGGTAAAATCAAAACTCTAGAGGCTTGTAATTTATAAGTCAGGTTTATATAAGTAGATTATCACCCCACTAAACTTCCACACAATCTACTGAGAGCCAATTCATATTTATATAAATTGCCCACCTTGATAAGACAAATTGTCCTGTAATTAGCCATCCCTTATAAGATCTTTATAACTACCTGAGGTTATTTAAGGCCACAAAAAATCTGGATCTCCTTTTCTTCCTCCATCTTCCTTCCTTCTCTCCTCTAGCTCTCAAACTCCTAGCTCCACCTACCTTTTCTCTGCCCAATTACATGCTTCTTGTTATATTAATATTTAAATTAATTAGACTGGGAAAATTCTGCTACAATGGGCAGTTGCCATTGGGAGGTTATTGAGTCCCTTCATCTAGTCAAAGCGAGGGGAGTGTCCCTCTGCAAAAATGCCCAATATTTGTAAGCAGGGCTTAGTCCTTTCTCAGCAAAGGACATAATAATGTTCACATGAAATAGGACTTTGACCAATGCTAGGTATGGATCTCTTTTGGATACTGGAAAGGTGACATGAACAAGTAATCCCTTCAAGGAGTGAGTTATCCTGTTTACCACAGGAAGTGAGACAAAGTCAGTATGGAAAGGTGAGTATGAGCCTGAGCCTGGCAGTGTTTGTTCTGGGCGCCTACCACTTTCCTCTAGGGAAGAATTCTTAAGACTGGTGATGACTGCAAGGAGGATAGGGACAAAGAGTAAGGGAAGGTAATCCCAGATTGTCCTTCACACTTGCAGGCAAGGGAGAGAACACACATCCAGAGGTCAGGGTCCCACATGTTTTCTGCTGATACCCAGAAGGCCAAAAGAATAGCCCCCTCCCAAAATTGGTCCAGGTCATGAATTTTAACCGTGAGACCACAGGTAACCAGAAGGGGTGTCAGCGCCCTAATCTGGGGTTCCTTGATGATGAAGGGGAGGAAACCCATAACAATGAACACAAAGGAAATAAACAATGACAGATATGACAGACCAGGTGATGATATGACAGAGCAGGTGAGGAATGTCTCTTACTAAGCAGGGAATTCCCTTGGGTGTAGCTTAAAGTTTGTATGCCTGCACTATGTCGTGGGATGGAAAAAGCATTTGGGAGTCAATCACCTGGGAGGTGCCCAGCCCTTATGTGAGGTACCGGGATGAATCCAAATTGAAAGTGAAAGTGAGTAGCTTGCATTGGCAGAAAGACAAAATGAGCACCCTCAAACCAAAAAACAGAAGGTATGACAGTTGCCAGGGCAATAAGGCAAACAAAGACAAAAAAGAAAGAAAATACAGCCTCCACAGGCTCACCCTTGAAATGAAACCGAAAGTGAAAGTATGACAGTCATGACAGTCACCAGGACTCTCAGACAGAACAGACCAAGAAGACAGAAATGAGATTTGAATCATTTCACTAAGGGTCCAACTCACCCAACAAGCAACTGAAGGGGTCAAGAGGAGAAGAAGAGCAGATCGGTTCAAACTGTGAGCACAGTCCTTGCAGCAACAGACAAAAATGAGCCCCCAGAAAATGAGATTTGCAAGCAACCACAAAAGAACAATATCCTTGTCCATAGACTACTTGAGCGCCAGCTAGATGCTGCCTTTGTGCTGGACTGCCCACTGCTCCACCCTACTTGCCCTTGGGGGTTGGAGGTGAGGTGACATGGATTCCACTGCACTGACTCCAGAAGGCTCAGCAAGCTTGTCTGAATGCTGCTACAACGGGGTCATTGAACAGAACATGCAAGATGCATGTCACGTAATGAAAACTAATGATGGCAACACAAAGAGAAATACAAAGAAGTATGATACATAAGAGCTGGAGCTATTACATTTCCAAATGGGGGCTTTTCTTTTCCAGCAAAGGGGAAGACATTCAAGCTTTCTTTCTTTCTTTCTTTCTTTCTTTCTTTCTTTCTTTCTTTCTTTCTTTCTTTCTTTCTTTCTTTCTTTCTTTCTTTCTTTCTTTCTTTCTTTCTTTCTTTCTTTCTTCTTACTTTGATGATGTGGAGTAGGAGAATTGCAAAATTCCAGGGAAGGAATATATCCAGTGAGGTACTTGACATGTACATGTAAGCGCATGGTGTGTCTCATCATGTATTCATTTCTGCCAATCTGTGAATCTGTGTGCTCTTTGTGTATTAGGAAAGATAAGAGTGCACATGTCTTGGTGCATGGGAGTCAACAGAGAGCAGCAGATCTCCCATAAGCTGCCATGTGAATGCTGGTAATTGAACACAGGTTTTTTTTGCAAGAACAATGAGTGTTCTTAACAGTTGATTCATTTCTCTAGCCCACTAATATATAGTATTTAAACTCGGTATCTTTTCTTATCATCTTGGGGAGGGAATTTTACTCTCAGTGATAGATATATGGATGTAGAACAGATACAAAAGAGAAGAAAACAACTGAGCCCACAAATACATCAAATAGTAATTTAGTTTTTTCTATTATAAACATAACTTGCTTCATTTTTTCTAATCTTGATTTAATTAATCAGTATTTAAATCAGATGTGTTTTTTCAAAAATTCTCTAGGTGTTTAAAAATGTTTTCACAGCCATATTCATGCTAGCCAGTGCCATAGAAATGAGTTATATATTAGTCCTTAATAGGTTTAAGGCTGAAGAATGAAGTTAAGCCTACATACTGAGGGGTGTGGACATTGAGAGTAATTTAAATTTAGGTTAATGTTTTGGATAATTGGGCAAGTAAGTCTATGTATGCTTCAAAATATTAACTCACTTATTTAATGTTTCATATATTAATCATTTGATTCATTACTCATTTCATACACAAGCTGATCATAAGCCTGATTTAATTTGTTTTATTTAATTAATAAATAAGCATACAACTACTGCTGACACTATATAAATATTCATTTTCTTAGAGTATATCTAGTACTAGAGAACAGTTATTTCAAAAATTCTTATAGAATACACCATTGACTATTCTGAATTAACAGAACATTTTTTTAAATTTTTTTGTTGTGGTTGATTAATAAGAAATCAAATGAATTCTCTTTGAACTGCATCATAAATTCTATAAATTTAAATTAACCTAAAATACATCCCATAATTTCCACATTGCACCCATAAAATGAAATGTTAATAACATGCAAAATGTTTTGACATTAATACAAAGTATTTGATATTAAAATGTTTTAAATTGTCATTCTATGTAAAATGAAATATCAAATAAAACTTGAACATAATTCCCTCTAATATGTATAATCTTGCTCTTTTTACATTGGCATTTAAAGATTACCACAGGTAAAAGCTATAGTTTTATTGCCCTTAAAAGTTAGAGCTGACTCCATATGAACATAGAAGGAAAATAAGTTTTAAATAAATAAGTTGCAAGTTATGGTTTAGAAATATGATTAGTAGAGGTGAAGAAATTTCTTTGTGTCAGGAGAGTTAGTCCATTTTATCCAAGTCTCCATTCTAGCTGTATTCTAGATATCCGTGCATGAATAATATAAACTTCAATTAATACATACGTCAGTAGACATCCAACAAAGCTGATGTATTTTGTTAGTTTGAGTCATATTTATCCAATTAAAAACATTGAATATTAGAGAAAGAAAAAACTGAGAACAAAACTGAAAACCTGTGACTCATGGCTACATTGGAGGTCTCATATAAGATATTCTGCATATCAGATATTTGCATTATTATTTGTAGGAGTAGCAAAATCACAGTTATGAAGTAGTAATAAAATAAGGCTACAGTTGGGGTCACCACAACATGAGGAAATTTATTTAAGGATTGGGTTTGGGAGGAAAGAGAGAGAAGTTTTTTTTTCCTTTCCCTTTATCTCTGAAATTACCAAAAGTCATCTGCTTTTGTCCACAAGAACTGAAAGAAATAGTTGAAGGCCTAAGGTTATCCTCCTTTACCCTTTGTCACATACTTTGTCCCATCTCAGTTCCTCACCCTGTCAGTGCTTGACCAGGCAAAAAAATAAAAAATAAAAATAAATAAAAAACCTCAGAGGGTTGATTCACCATTAGAATACAAGAGAAAGAAGAGAGAATCTAAGAATCTAAGTCATGACAAGAAATACTGAAGACAATATAGAAAAAAAAATCAGTGAAAGAAAATGTTAAATCTAAAAAAGAATCCAGGTACAAATCATATAGAATTTCTGAGAAAGTATTGAAAGACAAAATCTAAAAATAATAAGTGAGGGAAGAGAAGAAAGCCAGTCAAAAGAGCTACCTATCAAGATACACGAATCATAAAGAACAGGAATGACACTAGACCAGAAGAGAAATCTCCCTTGGCATATAATAATCAAAACAAATATAAAAACAAAACAAAACAACAGAATTATACAAAACCCAGAAACACACAAAGAAAGAAAACAAAATAAAACCAAAAAAGAACATTAAAATTAAAACAGAAAAATACCAAGGCAAAACCATTAGACCAAGCCTTACTTTTCAATGGTGATTTTTAACCTACTTCTTTGGGGTATCTAGTCTTTAGTCCTTGGTTTTGCAAGCAGTGTCAGGAATGGGTTCCTCCCTGCAGGATGAACCTCAAGGCAAATCAGACAATAGTTGGCTACTCCCACTAGTCGAGTGCAACCAATTCACTGACATATATTGCAGACAGGAAAAATAGATCAAAGGTTTTGTCTGTGGGTTGGAGTTTACTTTTCTCTTTGGATAACCTGAGTACTTTCTCACACCATGAGATAAGAGCAAAGGGATTATTTAGGTTTGCAGTTCTGCTCTGGGCAGATTGGACATTCCTGCCCCGCCTGCCCCACCCATATGCCAGGGACAGCCCATGTCTCCCAGGAGATCTTCCAGGGTCACAGGTGAGAGTCCTGCCTCAATACCTGCCCCAGTGGACATCTAGCAAACCCAGCAGACAAGGGATTGTCAAGTCTGCTGGAGTGCTATCTTCCTTCCAGTCTGCCAGGGCAAATCAGGTGTTCCTCAACTTCTCCCACAAACCAGAGCCTCTCTGTCTCTCAGGAGGTCTGCTGTAACCAGGGACATAGGAGGCCCACTAACCAGAAACAACATTGTCTGTGTCCCAGAAGGCCTCACCAATCACAGTTCACAGAGCTCTACCTGCCTTAGACCAACTCAAGTCAGAGAAATACCAGGCCAGTTAACAAACCAGAGATAACCAGGTGGCAAGAGACAAATACAAATACATAAGCAATGGAAAGTAATGTAACTTGACACTACCATCAGAAGTCAGTTCTCCCACAACAGGAAGCTCTGGATACCCTAACATACCTGAAAAGCAATATTCTGACCTAAAATTCCACCTCATGAGGATGATAGAGGGCTTTAAGGAGGACATAAATAACTCCCTTGAAGAAATACAGGAGAGAATGAGTAAAGAGAGGACCTTAAAGAGGAAAAAATTAAACCTATAAACAAATACAGATAAACACAAGCAAACAAGTGAATGAATTGAACAAAACCATTCAAGACCTAAAAATGGTAATATAAACAGTAAAGAAATCACAAATGGGGGAAATCATGGAAAACCCTAGGAAAGAGAAGAAGACTTACATATGCAAGCATCTCCAACAGAATAAAAGAGATAAAAGAGAGAATCTCAGGGATAGAAGATACCATAAAAGATATTGACACAATGGTCAAAGTATAAAAGCTCCTAACCCAAAACATCCAGGAAATTCAGGACGCAGTGAAAAGACCAAACAAAAGAATAATAGGGATAGAAGAGAGTGAAGATTCCCAGTTCAAAGGGCTAGAAAACATCTTCAACAAAATCATAGAAGAAATCTTCCCTAACTTAAAGAAAGAGATGTGCATAAAGGTACAAGAAGCATACAATGGATTGGACCAGAAAAGAGAATTCACTTGTCATGCCATAATCAAAACACTAAATGCACAGAAAAAGAAAAAGTGGTCAAGAAAAAAGGCCAAGTAACATATAAAGGCATACCTATCAGAATTACACCAGAGTTCTCAAAAGAGACTTCACAGCCAGAATATCCTGGGCAGATGTCATTCAGACCACAAGAGAGCACAATGGTCCTGGCTACCATATCCAGCAAAACTCTTAATCATCATAGATGGAAAAAGCAAGATATTCCATGGCAAAACCAAATTCAATAATATCTTTCTACTAATCTAGCCCTACAGAGGATACTAGAAGGAAAACTCCAACACAAGGAAGGTAGCTACATCCAAGGAAACACAAGAAATTAATCATCTCACAAACAAACCGAAAAGAAGAGAACCTTACAAACATACAGCTTCTAACAAGTAAAATAACAGGCCTATGGAAATGGAAAATTTTTTTGGGTATTGATGTAAGGGCTGGTATCTGTGGTCTCTTAGAGTCTGCAGCCCATCTGTCCAGACCCTTCTGGCTTTCAGAATATGTATGGAGAATTCAGTTTTAATTCTAGTGGGTCAGCATGTATATGTTACTTGGACTTTTTCCCTTGTAGCTTTTAATACTCTTTATTTATTTTATATTTTTAGTGTTTTGATTATGTGTGGCTAGGGGACATTCTCTTCTGTATCAATCTATCTGGTATTTTGTATGTTCTTTGGGTCTTTATATTCATCTACTTTAAGTTAGGATCATTTTCTAATATTTTCTGTGCATTTGAGCTAGAATTACTCTCCTTTCTTTATTCCTATGTTTAGTCTTTTGATATTAAATTTCCTAGATGTTTTGGGCCTCAAGTTTTTCTTTAGATTTAACATTTCCTTTAATGGGTATAAATTTCATATATTATATTTTCAATGCCTGACATTCTCACATCTCATACATTCTGTTGGTAAAATTTGCATTTCTAATTTGTTTGCATTTCTAATTTTTTTTAGTTCCAGAAATCCCTCAGTTTTGTATTTTTCTATATTGATTCTATTTCCATTATATTCAGATCTTGAACAGTTTTATTATTTTACTCCCCATATTTTTTTCTTTTTGTCTTGGATAACTTTAAGGGATTTTTTTTTATTTCCATTGTTTATCTGTGTCTAAGGCAGTGGTTCTCAATCTTTCTAATGTTGAGACCCTTTACAGCAGTTCCTCATGTTGTGGGGACTCCATGCCTAAAATTTCTTTGATTGCTAGTTTGTAAGTATATTTTTGCTACTGTTAGGAAAGATTATATTAATTCTCATATGGAAGATATTTTATTTATAACCTTATAAGAGGGTTATTGAACAGCCAAAAGGTTCATGACTGACAGATTGAGAACCTTTAAGCTCTAAGGAACTTATCATATCCTCTTTAAAGACCTCTACCATCCTCATATGGTTGGGTTTTTTAAATATTTTTTACTGATATATTTTTATATACATTTCAAATGATTTCCACTTTTCTGGGTCCCCACTCCCTGCAAGTCCCATAAGCCTTCTTCCGTCCCCTTGTTCTTCCATCCACCCCTTCCCATTTTGCTGTTCTGGAATTCCCCTATACTCATGAACTGAGTCTTTCTAGAACCAGGGGCCACTCCTCCATTCTTTTTGGACATCATTTAATTTGTGGATTATGTCCTGGGTATTCAAAGTTCCTAGGCTAATATCCACTTATCAGTGAGTTGCATACTATGATTGATCTTTTGAGACTGGGTTACCTCACTTAGTATGATGTTCTCCAGCTCCATCCATTTTTCTAAGAATTTCATGAATTCATTGTTTCTAATGGCTGAATAGTACTCCATTGTGTAAATATACCACATTTTTTGTATCCATTCCTCTGTTGAAGGACACCTAGGTTCTTTCCAGCTTCTGGCTACTACAAATAGGGCTGCTATGAACATAGTGGAGCATGTGTCTTTGTTGCATGCAGAGGAATCCTCTGGATATATGCCCAGGAGTGATATAACAGGGTCCTCAGGAATTGACATGCCCAGTTTTCTGAGGAACTGCCATACTGATTTCCAAAGTGGTTGCACCATCTTGCAATCCTATCAGCAGTGTAGGAGTGTTCCTCTTTCTCCACATCCTCGCCAATACCTGCTCTCTCCTGAGTTTTTGACCTTAGACATTCTTACTGGTGTGAGGTAAAATCTCAGGGTTGTTTTGATTTGCATTTCCCTAATGATGATGTTGAACATTTCTTAAGGTGTTTCTCAGCTCTTGGAAGTTCTTTATGTGAAAATTCTTTGTTTAGCTCCGTACCCCACTTTTTAATGGGGTTATTTGTTTCTCTGGGTTCTACTTTCTTCAGTTCTTTGTATATATTAGATTAGCCCTCTGTCGAATTTAGGGTTGGTGAAGATCCTTTCCCTGTCTGTTGGTTGATGTTTTGTCCTTTTGACGGTGTCTTTTGCCTTACAGAAACTTTGTAGTTTTATGAGGTCCCATTTGTCAATTTTTGATCTTAGAGCATAAGCTATTGGTGTTCTGTTCAGGAAGTTTTCCCCTGTGCCCATGTCCTCCAGGGTCTTCCCCAGTTTCTTTTCGATTAGTTTCAGTGTGTCAGGTTTTATGTGGAGGTCCTTGATCCATTTGGAGTTGAGCTTGGTACAAGGAGATAAGAATGGATCGATGCGCATTATTCTGCATGCTGACCTCCAATTGAACCAGCACCATTTGTTGAAAAGACTATCTTTTTTCCACTGGATGCTTTCAGCTCCTTTGTCAAAGACCAAGTGACCATAGGTGTGTTGGTTCATTTCTGGGTCTTCAATCTTATTCCATTGATCCGCTTGCCTGATATTGTACCAATACCATGCAGTTTTTTATCACTATTGCTCTGTAGTAGAGTTTAAAGTCTGGGATACTAAATCCCCCTAAAATTCTTTTACTGTTGAGAATAGTTTTAGCTATCCTGTGTTTTTTGTTATTCCAGATGAATTTGAGAATTCTTCTTTCTAGCTCTATGAAGAACTGGGTTGGGATTTTTATGGGGATAGCATTGAATCTGTAGATTGCCTTTGGCAAGATGGCCATTTTAATTATATTAATCCTGCCAATCCACGAGCATGGAAGATTTTCCATTTTCTGAGATCTTCTTCGATTTCCTTCTTCAGAGATCTGAAGTTCTTGTCATATAGGTCTTTCACTTGTTTGGTTAAAGTCACCCCAAGATACTTTATGCTGTTTGTAGCTATTGTGAAGGGGGTCATTTCCCTAATTTCTTTCTCAGTCTGCCTTTGAATATATAAAGGCTACTGATTTTCTTGCATTGATTTTGTACCCAGTCACTTTGCTGAAGTTGTTTATCACCTGTAGGAGTTCTCTAGTAGAGTTTTTGTGGTCACATAAGTATATGATCATATCATCTGCAAATAGTGATAGTTTGACTTCTTCCTTTCCAATTTGTATCCCTTTGACTTCCTTATGTTGTCTAATTGCTCTAGCTAGGACTTCAAGAACTATATTGAAAAGATATGGAGAGAGGGCAGCCTTGTCTAGTCCCTGATTTTAGTGGGATTTTTCAAGTTTCTCTCCATTTAGTTTGATGTTGGCTACTGGTTTACTGTATATTGCTTTTACTATATTTAGATATGGGCCTTGGATTCCTGTCCTTTCCAAGACTTTTAGCATGAAAGGATGCTGAATTTTGTCAAATGCTTTTTCAGCATCTAATGAAATGATCATGTGGTATTTTTCTTTGAGTTTGTTTTTGTAGTGGATAGCATTTATGGATTTCCTTATATTGAGCCATCCCTGCATCCCTGGTATGAAGCCTACTTGATCATGATGGATGATCGTTTTGATGTGTTCTTGGATTCGGAGGGCAAGAATTTTATTTAGTATTTTTGCATCGATATTCATAAGGGAAATTGCCCTGAAATTCTCTTTCTTAGTTGAATCTTTGTGTGGTTTTGGTAAGAGCGTAATAGTGGCTTCACAGAAGGAGTTGGGCAGTGTTCCTTCTGTTTCTATTTGGTGGAAAAGTTTGAAGAGTATTGGTGTTAAATCTTCTTTGAAGGTCTGATAGAATTCTGCACTGAAGCCATGTGGTCCTGTGCTTTTTTTGGTCGGAAGGCTATCTATGACCCCTTCTATTTCTTTAGGGGTTATGGGTCTGTTTAGATGGTCTATTTGATCCTGGTTTAATTTTGGTAATTGGTATCTGTCTAAGAAAATGTCCATTTCCTCCATATTCTTCAGTTGTGTTGAGTACAGGTTTTTGTAGTAGGATCTGATGATTTTTTGAGTTCCCTTGGTTTCTGATGTAATGTCTCCGTTTTCATTTCTAATTTTGTTAATTTGGATACTTTCTCTGTGCCCTTTGGTTAGTCTGGCTAAGGATTTATCTATGTTGTTGATTTTTTCAAAGAACCAGCTTTTGGTCTTGTTGATTCTTTGTATGGTTCTCTTGGTTTCTACTTGATTGATTTCAGCCCTGAGTTTGATGATTTCCTGTCTTCTTCTCCCGGGTGAATTAGCTTCTTCTTGTTCCAGGGCTTTCAGTTGTTTGGTTAATCTTCTAGTGTACGCTCTCTCGAATTTCTTTTTGGAGGCACTCAAAGCTATGAGTTTTTCTTTTAGCACTGCTTTCATTGTGTCCCATAGATTTGTGTATGTTGTGCCTTCATTTTCATTAAATTCTAAGAAATCTTTGATTTCTTTCTTTATTTCTTCCTTGACCAAGGTATCATTGAGTAGAGTATTGTTCAGTTTCCATGTGTATGTGGGCTTTCTGTTGTTTTTACTGTTACTAAAGACCACTTTTACTCCATAGTGATCTGATAGGAGGCATGGGATTATTTCAATCTTCTTATATTTGTTGAGGTCTGTCTTGTGGCCAACTATATGATCTGTTTTGGAGAAGGTACCATGAAGTGCTGAGAAAAAGGTATATTCTTTTGCTTTGGGATGAAAAGTTATATATATATATATATATATATATATATATATATTAACTCCAATTGGTTCAAAGCTTCATTTAGTTTCATTGTTTCCCTGTTTAGTTTCTGTTTTCCTGACCGGTCCATTGGTGAGAGTGGAGTGTTGAAGTCACCCACAATTATTGTGTTAGGTACAATGTGTACTTTGAGCTTTAGTAAAGTCTCTTTTATGAATGAGGACGCCCTTTTGTTTGGGGCATATATGTTCAGGATTGAGAGTTCTTCTTGTTGGATTTTTCCTTTGACTAGCAAGTAGTGACCTTCCATGTCTCTTTTTATGACATTAGGTTGGAAGTCAATTTTATCTGAAATTAGAATGGCAACTCAGGCTTGTTTCCTGGGACCATTTGCTTGTAGAATTGTCTTCCAGCCTTTTACTCTAAAGTAGTTTTTGTCTTTGACACTGAGGTGTGTTTCCTATATGCAGCAAAATGTAAGGTCCTGTTTATGTAACCAGTCTGTTAGTCTATGTCTTTTTATTGGAGAATTGAGTCCATTGATGTTAAGAGATATCAAGGAGAAGTGGTTATTGCTTCCTATCATATTTGATTTTAATTTTATATGTGTGTGGTTATCTTCTTTGGGTTTGATGAAAGAAGCTTAATATCCTACTCTCTCCAGGGTATAGTTTCTCTTGTTGTAATGGTGTTTCCCCCCTATTATCCTTTGTAGGGCTGGGTTTGTAGAAAGATATTGTGTAAATTTGGTTTTGTCATGGAATATCTTGGTTTCGCCATCTATTGTAATTGAGAGTTTCGCTGGGTATAGTAGTCTCGGCTAGCATTTGTGTTCTCTTAGAATCTGCATGAGCTCTGCCCAGGATCTTCTAGCTTTCATGGTCTCTGGTGAGAAATCTGGTGTAATTCTGATAGGTCTTCTTTTATAAGATACTTGGCCTTTTTCTCTTACTGCCTTTAATATTCTTTCTTTGTTTAGTACATTTGGGGTTTTGATTATTATGTCACGGGAGGTAGTTCTGTTCTGGTCCAGTCTGTTTGGAGTTCTGTAGTCTTCTTGTATATTCATCGGCATCTCTCTCTTTAGGTTAGGGAAGTTTTCTTCCATAATTTTATTGAAGATATTTGCTGGCCCTTTATGTTGTAAATCTTCACTCTCATCAATGCCTATAATCCTTAGATTTGGCTTTCTCATTGTGTCCTGGATTTCCTGGATATTTTGGGTTACAAGTTTTTTGCATTTTGCATTTTCTTTAACTGTTGAGTCCATGGTTTCTATGGTATCTTCGGCATCTGAGATTCTTTCTTCTATCTCTTGTATTCTGTTGTTGATATTTGCATCTATGGCCCCTGATTTCTTCCCAAGGTTTTCTATCTTCAAAGTTGTCTCCCTTCGTGCTTTCTTAGTTGTTTCTACTTCTGTTTTTAGATCCTGGAAGTTTTTGCTCAGTTCTGTCATTTGCTTGTTTGTGTTTTCCTCTAATTCTTTAAGAGATTTTTGTGTTTCCTCTTTCATGACTTCTGCCTGTTGATCAAGGTTCTCCTGTATTTTTTTAAGTGATTTTTGCATTTCCTCCTTATTGGCTTTTGTATTCTCCTGAATTTCTTTCAATGATTTTTGTGTTTCCCTTGTAAGGGCTTCTAATTTTTGATCCATTTTCTCCTGAATTTCTTTAAGTATTTCCTTCATGTGTTCCTGTACCAGCATCATGACCAGTGATTTTAAATCCAAATCTTCTTTTTCTGGTGTGTTGGGGTATCCAGGACTTGCTAATGTTGGAGAATTGGGTTCTGATGCTGCCATAATGCCTTGGTTTCTGTTAGTAACATTCCTACATTTGCCTTTAGCCATCTGGTTCTCCCAGGAGTTAGATGGTCTTATTGTCACTGGCTGGTGCTTCAACCTACTGTGGATCTTTAAGGTTATCTCTGCAACACTGGATGACTGGGTTTCTTCTGGCACAGATTACTGATATGCTCCCTTCCTGTTTTGTGCCATTGGAGCTCTTCTCTGTCTTGCCTCAAGCAATGTTTTACTTAGGTTGTCAAGGTTAACCAGCTGTTCTCTGTCTGCTCTATTATGGAGCGAAGATGTTGTGGTGGGGGTCACTCCCTCTGTTGATTCTCACATAGGACATAGCTCCTGCAATGGACTGGCTTGCAGATGAACCGCCTATGTGCTTAGTTCCTGAGTGCAGGCAGAACCCTGGCGGTTTGCACCACCAGAAATCTAAAGCTAAGGGTGGTACAGTACCTAGCGATCCTTTTCTGTCCCTGGCAGGCAGCAAATCTGGCCTCGGGGCTTCTCTCCTTCCAAGCTCCCTGGGCAGGACAAGGGCCCCATGCCCGGTGGGCTGGCAGACAAAACCCACCTATGTGCTCAGTTCCTTAGTGCAGGCAGACCCCTGGAGGTTTGCACCACCAGAAATCTAAAGCTCAGTGTGGTACAGTACCTAGTGATCCTTTTCTGTCCTAGCAGGCAGCAAATATGGCCATGGGCATATGGTTGGTTTTAAGGTCTTTTTTAATATGCTTCATCTATTTTGGAATATTCAGGGTCTGATGTGATAGGATTACTAAGATCTAGAGAAATGTCATGGCTGTTATTTATTTTCATTTTTAAGCTAGCATATACACTTCTGGGATTGGGCCAATTATAGGTCTAGGTGTTGGTTTCTGGATTTGTGGGGTTTGGATGGGTTTTTTTGGTTTCTTGGTTTTTGTTTCTTCTCTGACATTTAAGAGTGTAATGGTTATGTTTTACCTGTTTTCCTGGCCTGCTCATACAATGTGTTCACTGCGAATGCTTCCTGGTATTGGAAGCTGTGATTCTGTCATGACTTGGGGGAAGAACAGATGGAGGAGAAGGTCTTTATGATCCCTTGGGGATAAAGTCATAGAGAAAATGGGGGTTTGCTTTATAGCTGGTTTCTTGCCACAGAGCTATTGATGAAACTGTGAAATTTGGATCTGGCAGAGCAGAAAGAGACTTTTCCAATGTCCTTGTTGCACTGGGTGGAGTGGCCTTTTAGTTATCAGGTGTCGTGCTGGGGATGCAGGCTTGAATAAAGTAATTAATAGAAGGAGAGAAATTAGAACATGAAGATCTGTGGGGTCCCCAGAAGAGGAGATTAGGAGTACAGAATGGGGTGCCATGGGTGTCGTGCTGCATTGCTGAGGCACTGCTATCAGAATCTTGAAACCAGAATAGACAACACATGGAAAATGAACCAAAATATTCTTTTTTCATCAATATATTTATATATCCACTTATTATTGGGATTTATTCACATCACATTATCAGTTGTATTTTCCTCTCAGCCTGCACTTCACATATCTTTCTCCTTCATGACACACTGCCCTTCTCTTCTGAGAAGGAGGCAGGAGAATCTCTGTATGCCCTATCTTGGTAAATCAAGTTATTGCAGGACTAAGCCCTTGCTCTTCCAATGAGGCCAGTCAAAGCAGCACAGTAAGAATAACAGGGTCCAAAGACAGGCAACACAATCAGGAACAGCCTCTCCTCCAGTCATTGGGGCATTAATATGCAATCTGCATATCTGCTACATACATGTGTAATCTTTGGTTGCTGGTTCAGTCTCCTAAAGCCCCCAAAGGTTCAGGTTAGTTGGCTTTGTTGGTCTTCCTGTGGAGCAGCTATCCTCTTAAGTTCCATCAATCCTTCAATTTCTTTACACCAAGATTTGAAGTTCTTCTCATACAGGTCTTTCATTTGCTTGGTTTAAGTTACAATAAGATATTTTATATTATTCATGGCTACTATGAAGAGTATTGTGTCCATAACTTCTTTCTCAGACCATTTATCATTAAAGAGGGCTACTAATGTCTCTGAGTTACTTTTGTATTTAGCATCTTTGGTGAAGGCATGCATTTTAAGTGTTCTCTGGTAGAAATTTAGGGGTTGCTTATGTGTACTATGATGTTATCTGCAAATTGCTATATGCATTGATGTCTTTCTTTTCAATTTATATTTCCTTAATCACGTCCAATTCTCATATTGCTCTAGCTAGGACATCAAGTACTATATTGAAAATATAGGGAGAGAATGAATAGCTTTGCTGTTTCCCTTATTTTAATGGAATTCTTTAAAGTTTCATTTCATTTAATTTGATGTTGTCTGTTTTCGTGCTGTATATTGCCTGCATTGTGTTTAGATACCTGATCTCTCCAAGACTTCTAACATGAAGGGTGTGGGATTCTGTAAAAGGCAGATGATCATGTGTTTCTGTTTACTTTCTGTTTGTATATATAGTCGTTTACATTAATGGATTATCACAGGTTGAGCAGTCCCTGTATCACTAGTTGATCATGGTGGATGATATCTTTGATATGTTGTTGGATTTGGTTTCCAATTATTGAGTTGTTTTTGCATCAATTTTCATTAAGGAAGTGGTTTGAAATTCTCTTTCTTTATTGATTCTTTATGTGGTTTAGGTATCAGGGTGAATATGGTCTCATAGAATGTGTTTGCCAATTATACTTCTGTTTCTATATTGTGGAATAGTTTGAAGAGTATTGGTATTAGCACTTATTTGAAAGTCTGGTAGAATTCTGAGGTACAACCATCTCACCATGGGCTTTTCCTCATTGGGCAACTTTTTTTAAAAAAATAAATATATATTTTATTTTTATTATTATTTTTTAAAAAGATTTGTATTTTCTACAGTCTTTCTTTACATTCCAAATGATTTCCCCTTTCCCAGATCCCCCCTCTCCATATGTCCCATAATCCTTCTTCTCTCCATCCATTCCCAATCACCTCCCTCCTTTTTCTCTGTCCGTATATTCCCCTCCAATGCTAGATCAATCCTTTCCAGGATCAGGACCCTCTCCATACTTCTTCATGGGAGTCATTTGTTATGCGATTTGTGCCTTGGGTATTCAGAGCTTCTGGGCTAATTAATATCCACTTATCAGAGATTGCATTCCATGTGTATTCTTTTGTGATTTGATTACCTCACTTAGCATGATATTTTCCAGATCAAACCATTTGCCTAAAAATTTTGTGAATTTATTGTTTCTAATTGCTGAGTAGTATTCCATTGTATAAATATACCACATTTTCTGTATCCATTCCTCCTTTGAGGGACATCTGAGTTCTTTCCAGCTTCTGGCTATTACAAATAAGGCTGCTATGAACATAGTGGAGCATGTGTCTTTATTGCATGCCGGGGAATCCTTTGGGTATATGCCCAGGAGAGTTATAGCAGGGTCCTCTGGAGGTCTCATGTCCAGTTTTCTGAGGAACCGCCAGACTGATTTCTAAAGTGGTTGTACCATCTTACAGCCCCACCAGCAGTAGAGGAGTGTTCCTCTTTCTCCACATCCTCACCAACACCTGCTGTCTCCTGAGTTTTTGACCTTAGCCATTCTGACTGGTGTAAGGTGAAATCTCAGGGTTGTTTTGACTTGTATTTCGTTAATGATTAAGGATGTTGAGCACTTCTTAAGGTCCCTCTTGGCCATCCGAATATCTTCATATGAAAATTCTTTGTTTAGATCTGTACCCCATTTTTAATAGGGTTATTTGGTTCCCTGGGGTCTAACTTCTTGAGTTCTTTGTATATATTGGATATTAGCCCTCTTTCAGATGTAGGGTTGGTGAATATCCTTTCCCAATTTGATGGTTGCCATTTTGTCCTTTTAACAGTGTCCTTTGCCTTACAGAAACTTTGTAATTTTTTGAGGTCCCATTTGTCAATTCTTGATCTTAGAGCATAAACTATTGGTGTTCTCTTCAGGAACTTTTCCCTGTGCCCATGTCCTCAAGGGTCTTCCCCAGTTTCTTGTATATTAGTTTCAGTATGTCTGGTTTTACATGGAGGTCCTTGATCCACTTGTAGTGAAGTTTAGTACATGGAGATAAGAATGGATCAATTTGCATTCTTCTGCATGTTGACCTCCAATCAAACCAGCACCATTTGTTGAAAAGGCTATCTTTTTTCCACTGGATGTTTTCAACTCCTTTGTTGAAGATCAAGTGACCATAGGTGTGTGGATTCATTTCTGGAATTTCAATTCTATTCCCTTGGTCCACTTTTCTGTCACTGTGCCAATACCATGCAGTTTTTAAACACTATTGCTGTGTAGTATTGTTTGAAGTCAGGGATACAGATTCCCCCAGAATTTTTTTTGTTGTTGAGAATAGTTTTAGCTATCCTGGGTTTTTTGTTATTCCAGATGAATTTGAGAATTGCTTTTTCTAACTCTGTGAAGAACTGGGTTGGGATATTGATGGGGATTGAATTGAATTTGTAGATTGCTTTGGGCTGATGGCCATTTTAACTATATTAATCATAGCAATCCACGAGCATGGCAGATTTTCCATTTTCGGAGGTCTTCTTTGATTTTCTTCTTCAGAGACCTGAAGTTCTTGTCATATAGATCTTTCACTTGTTTGGTTAGAGTCACACCAAGATACTTTATATTGTTTGTGGCTATTGTGAAGAGTGTCATTTCCCTAACTCTTTCTCAGCCTGCTAATCCTTTGAGTATAGGAAGGCAACTGATTTGCTTGTGTTGATTTTATAACCAGCCACTTTGGTGAAGTTGTTTTTCAGCTGTATGAGTTCTCTGGTGGAGGTTTTCGGGTCACTTAAGTAGACTATCATGTCATCTGCAAATAGTGATAATTTGACTTCTTTCTTTCCAATTTGTATTCCCTTGACCTCCTTATGTCGTCTAATTGCTCTAGCTAGAACCTCAAGTACTATATTGAAAATATATGAAGAGAGAGGACAGCCTTGTCTAGTCCCTGATTTTAGTGGGATTGCTTCAAGTTTCTCTCCATTTAGTTTGATGTTGGCTACCGGTTTGCTGTATGTTTCTTTAATGATGTTTAGGTATGGGCCTTGAATTCCTGTTCTTTCCAAGACTTTTAGCATGAAAGGATGCTGAATTTTGTCAAGTGCTTTTTCTGCATCTAATGAGATGACCATGTGTTTTTTTCTTTGAGTTTGTTTATGTAGTGGATAGCATTGATGAATTTCCTTATATTGAACCATCCCTGCATCGCTGGGATGAAGCGTACTTGATCATGGTGGATGATTGTTTTGATGTGTTCTTGGATTCGGTTGGCAAGAATTTTATTAAGCATTTTTGCATCAATATTCATAAGGGAAATTGGCCTGAAGTTCTCTTTCTTAGTTGGATCTTTGTGTGGTTTTGGTATCAGCGTAATTGGGGCTTCATAGAACGAGTTGGGTAGAGATCCTTGTGTTTCTATTTTGTGGAATAGTTTGAAGAGTATTGGTGTTAGGTCTTCTATGAAGGTCTGATAGAATTCTGCACTGAAGCCATCTGGTAACATGTTTTTTTTGGTTGGGAGACTTTCTATGACCATTTTTATTTCTTCAGGTGTTATGGGATTGTTTAGATGATCTATTGGTGTTGGAAATCTGTCTAGGAAACTGTCCATTTCCTCCAGATTCTCCAGTTGTGTTGAGTATAGGCTTTTGTAGTAGGATCTAATGATTTTTTGAATTTCCTCAGTTTCTGTTGTTATATCTCCCTTTTCATTTCTAAGTTTATTAATGTGTATACTGTCTCTGTGCTCTTTCATTAGTCTGGCTAAGGGTTTATCTATCTTGTTGATTTTTTCAAAGAAGCAGCTCCTGGTTTTGTTGATTCTTTGTATGGTTCTCTTTGTTTCTACTTGATTGATTTCTGCTCTGAGTTTGATGATTTCCTGCCTTCTACTCCTCCTGTGTGAAATAGCTTCTTTTTGTTCCAGGGCTTTCAGGTGTGTCATTAAGCTGTTAGTTTATGCTCTCTCCATTTTCTTTTTGGAGGCACTCAGGGCTATGAGTATTCCTCTTAGCACTGCTTTCATTGTGTCCCAAAGATTTGGGTATGTTGTGTCTTCATTTTCAGTAATTTCTAAAAAGTCTTTCATTTCTTTATTTCTTCCTTGACCAAGGTTTCATTGAGTAGAATATTGTTCAGTTTCTCCATATATGTGGGTTTTCTGTTATTTTTGTTGCTATTGAAGACCACTTTTACTCCATAGTGATCTGATAGGAGGCATGGGATTATTTCGATCTTATATTTGCTGAGGTCTGTCTTGTGACCAATTATATGGTCGATTTTGGAGAAGGTACCATGAGGTGCTGAGAAAAAGGTATATTCTTTTACTTTAGGATAAAATGTTCTATATATATCTATTAAACCTAATTGGTTCAAACTTCAATTAGTTTCACAGTGTCCCTCTTCAGTTTCTGTTTTCCTGATCGGTCCATTGAGGAAAGTGCAGTGTTGAAGTCACCCACAATTATTGTGTTAGGTGCAATGTGTGCTTTGAGCTTTAGTAAAGTTCATTTATGAATGACGGTGCCCTAACATTTCGTGCATAGATGTTCAGGATTGAGAACAAAATATATTTTTTGTTTGGGTTAAATGTTCCATAGATATATGTTAGGTCCATTTGATTTGTAAACTATGTTATTTTCATTATTTCTCTGTTAATATCTGTCTCTATGACCTTTCAATTGGTGAGAATGAGATGCTGAAGTCTCCCATTATTAATGTGTGGGGTTTGATATGTGAGATATCTTTAGTAATGTTTTTTTTTATGAATGTGCCTTTTCTTTGATGTAAGGTCTCACTTGATGATCACCTATACCTGTAGGTATCTCCAAAAATAGTCATTTTATCACTATAGTTTTCGTTTTTCATAGGTCCATGGGATATCTTTTCTCAGGTTCTTTTTCCAAGCCATGTAGGATATGGGTTACATATTTTGGAGTAAGCTATAATAGAAAAGCTAAAAGGGTTAGCAATTTCCAAAAAAATTATTTTGTGCTTGAACGATAGAAACTAAAAATCTCATCAGAACATGTTAAAGGCTGATACCAATAAGAATCTGCCAAGTTCACAAATAATTAATGCTTAATTCTATTATAATTCCACATACAAATGACAAATATGTAACTAAAATTATTTGCTTTTGACAACATTTTCATGACTTATATTTAATCCATGCTTCATAATATCAGTACATAGTAACTTAATATATCTCCCAATGGATGTAAGTGAAGGGCTGCTTCATAAAAATACAAAAATGAAGTAATACACTTATGTTATATTTAGCCCAGAGTCCCAGTCTTAAAAGGGAGTGCTTCTCGGTGATCAATCTGCTCTCTATGGAGGGAAAAGGGTAGGCTATTTCTGTGCATCATTCTATTATTTGCTATGCTGTCTATGAAGTTTCTCAGTGTCTGATCCATTGGGTGAATACTAGGCTAATATTACATACATTCAGAGTACATATCTTACATGAAAGAACAACTACAACAACAACAACAAAAACCTAAAGTGCTCTAATTTTTCCATCCACAATAGAGAGCAAATCAGGGAATTCTGATTACTATTAGATATTCTTTGGAATAAAATATTATTTATTCCATCCTACACTCTTAACTTTTTTCTTTTCATAACCTCAGGACACATGCTTTGTAACTGCTCTTTAAAGACCTTTCAGAAAAATCTTTGGAAATAACTGCTTTACTGAACCAAAGCACAATATTCAGGAACATAGACTAGAGAAAAAAAGAGTGAAGAGAAAGAATAATTTTCTGAGTTAATGTCCAATTGGAATAGTGGATGTTAATTATATTAACTATAAAATTATGCTTCCCAGTGAATGTGAGTTCAGAAGATGCTTATATGCACTGACATAAAAAACACAATTATGCTAGATACTAAAAATGTCATCTCCCCTCCAGGTATGTTTCTACTATGACATACATCATTTTAAGTCCCACACAGTCCTCCTCCTCTGAGACCACTATTTAGAAAATATTTTTTAAAGTGAAGTGTTTTATTCACTACATAGAGTAACTGATACTTAAATACAGATACTAAGTGGGTAAAGTTCACTTTGTAATACAGGTCTAAAAGAATTCCTAGAAAAATAGGCTTGGCTTAGAAAATGTAAGATATTAAAAGAAAATTGTAAAAAATCATTATGTTTGTGTGGTTTTATCAAGAAATAATATGTACTCATGGGCTAATTATGTGGCTACCCATTGGAAAATAATATGGTGAAGTCATTCAGTACAATGAAATATATTCAGCATATATTTATATGATAATGTAATTAATACATATTTTTCATAAACATGGTTTTTTATATTGGTATTATTCTACTCAGAGAAATATATTATTTGGTAAAATGTTATTTTCATTTTAAAATGGCCACAGAATGAAAAGTAAATATTTATTAAATGTAGTATGTGAGGGAAGATGTTTGTAATCCCAGCAGTCAGAATACAGAAAGATTGCTACAAACATTGGATATCTCTGTTGTAAGTGGAATATTTTAGATTAGCCGTGGCTACACTCAAGAAGCAAGACCATATACTACAAAGCAGCTAAACAAAACTATAGTCTGAGATGTGTCAACTATGAAAGTAAGATATTAAAACTATCTGGTTCTATTGAGACTCTGATAGTAGAATTTGAATTTTACTTCTCTGTTTATCTATTAAACATTTTAAATGCTTTAAAGCATTGAACACATATAAAACAATATTTTAAAATGTGATCAGTTTTCAATACTATATATTTTATATGTCAGAATACACTATTCAAACTCTTTGAATAAATGTATGAGTTTCAGTTTCATGAAATCAGAGTTCACAAAACAAATTTATTGCCTGTATTTCCCTAATTGGAAATGACATATGCTTGTATTCATATTTACTTAAGCATGCTATATACTGAAGTTGATATTTAAACATTTTACTTTTTCACATTTATCTTCAGTATTACATAGGTCTATGCTATTTCTTAGTAAAATTATGAACTGTGGGTTTTCGGATGTGAACTATTAAACAATCCCCACTGATTTTTCACTTGTGTTCTGTACATAATGCAGATAATGAGGCAGAATTGAACTTGATAAGAGCTTCTTTGAGTATCACAGCTCCAAGTGAGCACCATTAAGAATCTAAAAAGTCCACAAGCCAGAAGAGGAAGCAGAGAAATGTTAATACTTCAGAGCAGTAGATTGAAATCCAACTCAACTCAGCTGGACACTATGTACAACTGGTAAATATCAAGTGAGAGGGAGCCCAAAATTGGAGGTGCATTTCATGGACTATTGTTAAACAAAAACTTAGAAATGGCAGCCTTTCCATTTAATAGAGAAAGAAAAGATGCATTCTTCTGGTAGAAAATTTTGATTGCTGACAGTAAGACAATCTAGAATTCAATGTCAGCCAAAAAGTACCCTACACTGTCAATGTGTGTCATGATTCAGGACTCAAGTTGTGAGTCTCTTATTCTGAAATATATGATTGACTATTCCTTCTGTAATAATGAACTTAAAGTACCTGGAGAAGTTAATTGTGTCAATGAATAGCTTTGAGGCCTTTCCACTATTTAACATAGTCACTGAAAATCTCACAGGGAAAGCAAGAGTTGATTCAATTCGCCCTGCATTAAAAATTACAACCAAAGAAACCACATGGAGGGACCTATGGCTCCAGCTGCATATATAGCAGAGGATGACTTTGTTGAACATCAAAGGGAGGAGAGATCCTTGGTCCTGAGAATGCTCAATGCCCCAGTATAGGGGAATACCAGGACAGGGAAATGGGAGGGGGATGGTTGGTGGGGGGGATGGGATAGGGTGTTTTTGGAGGGGAAATCAGGAAAGGGGATAATATTTGAAATGCAAATAAAGAAAATATCCAATTAAAAAAAAGGAAAAATGTAAAAATTTAAGACCACTGATTAAGGTTTAGGTCTCAATTTCAGGAAGTTCTGATGCTGTCCTGTCAGACAGGAAAGAGAAAGTAATTGTATTATAAATAAAATATAGTTTATTTCTCTTCTAGGCTCATCCTTTTCCCCTTCTTTTTGTGAATACACTTCCAAGTAAGCAATTCTATTGTCTGGTTAGCAATATAAATTCACCATTTGGTTTATGGTACCTCTGTCAGAAGATGTTTGGTTGAGAAGAGATTTTAAATTGTTTAGGGTGTTAGTATAATACATTAGATAAGACAGATCTCCTGAAATGTGCGAGGAGTTTACAATTAGAAGTGCAGACAAGTCCAGCAGAAAGATAAATCAATGCAGAAGCAGAGACAATGTGTGGGAGCCATGAACTCAAAGTGATACAATGTACTTTGCAAATAATAGTGATTTGCATTTGATAGAGGAATACATGTAAATGTTGCAATATTCATGACATCACTAAGTAGTTAGCTAGGTTTCGAGTACAAGGCATGGTTTCCCATCTGTTAAGTAGGTCATAAGAACACTTTGATAGATACTGATTACGGCATAGTATGTGTGCTACTACTACACACTTAGGGTATTTATGCCATGCTATTTCATTGCAACTCCAGTGCAGAATCTTTCCGTATCACAAGTTCTATATGTGTAGTTTATACCTAATTATGTTAAGCATAAATTACAAAAATACATTCATGAAAATTTTATTTTTGTTGTTTTTACGTTTATTTATCTTTTTAGTTTCTGTGTGAATTTGGAAGTATTAGTGATGTCAGTGAACAGAGTGACAGGCAAATTTAGACATGACAGAAAAAATTTAGAGCTTCCATGCTAGTATTCCAGCATATGTGTTCTAAGGATTGACCATGTCATCAAACTTGATGGCAAGAGCCTTCCCTATCTCTCTAGACATAGGACCATTCTATGATTAATGTCTGAAGCTACACCCATTAACATGACTGCTTAAAATGTGCTGAACAAGCACAACAATGACATGCTAAAATGGACATGAAAAAGTCTATGAGGCCTCAACCCTACAAAAATAAACTACAGGCACCTAGAGAATATGGAAAGTAGCAGAAGTAGACTTTCCCAGGGACATGGAGAAAAGGTCATTGGTTAGAGGGAGGAATGAAATGGGAAATATTGCATTTATAATATGATTTCAAATTTAAAAGAAATAATTTCAAAATAAGTATTTTTTAAAAGAATAATTTTCAAATAAAGGTAAGAGCAGAAAAAAAAGTCTTCCTCAAAGCAAAACACACCAATTGGTTAATCAATAACAAATAATCAGTCCTGAAAACACAATGCATTATGCAGACTGAAGAGATTGTTATTATATATTTAGGAACATGGGAATACGCATATACAAAAACATACACAAACATACACACACATGAACACCCCCCCCACACACACACACAAACACACCAACAATTGCAAAAGAAGAGGCCATGGATCTGAAAGACTTGGAGGATGATACATTGTAAGCCTTGGAAGATGGAAAAGTTAGGAAAAAAACAAGATATTGTATTTATATAAATCTCCAAAAACATAAAACAGGAAACAAGTGTTAAACATTAAATATAAAGTAGAAAATGGTATTTTTCCAACAAGAATAGCAAATATCAATTTGATTTCAGGAGTAATAAAAATGAAGAGGAGATGATGAGTATAAAATGGAGGAAAGGATAAGTGATTTGTGTATTCATATGGCTTGTGCTGGGCTCTTACATGATCACTTCATCAGAGGAAATAAATGCTACTTTTTTGAAGAGGCATTATCACTCTACTGTTGTTTTTTAAATGATGACATTTTATTATACTTTAATCTCTAATATATGACTTAGTGAAGCTTGAAAAAGATGAGTGTTCTTGTGACTTGTTTTGTAATTAACTTATTTAAATATCCTTACATTGCATTGAAAACCTGTCAAGCTATTTAGATTGGTCTTTACATTTTAATGAGAGCATGATTTAGTAATTATGCTAAGTTCTAATTAAAAACATTATCTGCAAAGTGTTAGCCCTTCAGTATAACAATTGTGAGGATACCATTAAATTGGTATAACAAGGTACAACGACACATTCTACATTCTATAGTATTAAAGCAAGTTGATAAGTTGAATCTCTTTTGAGAATCATAAGAAAAGCAACTCTTGTTTACTGAATGAATAATACTTAACAAAGGAGGTGGGAACTCAGATATTGAAATATTTATTTGCAACAGTTCTTCAAAATAATATCCGTTTTTATCAATAACATATAGCTAATAAGTTGAATAACTTATTCAAGAATATAAAATTTTATTTAGCTAAATGCAAAACATGCATTGTTGTTTTAAATTTAATGAATAGAAATAAAACATTTTGGACATAGATTTATATTAAACCTAACACAACCTGCACACAGGATAAATCTTTTAAATGATACTTTTTCCTTGTTGTTCACTTTCAGAAAATGTGGAAACTTTTCCCTGTAGGATTTTCAGAATGTCTCAGGATCAGAAATATGCAGTTTGTAATCTTTTGAAATAAATTTTGTCACTTGGCACAATTATGAAAATTCATTGAACACTACCTCTAACAGTGGTTCATAGGTATTCCTTCAATAATGTTTTATTCACTTCCAGAGGAAGATTATGGAACTCAAAGTAAATTGGGCATTTTTTTCTATTTGAGAGAGTGAAGATTTACAACTGAAAGGGCCAGCAAATACCTTCAACAAAATTATGGAAGAAAACTTCCCTAATTTAAAGAGAGAGATGCCCATGAATATACAAGAAGCCTACAGAACTCCAAACAGACTGGACCTGAGCAGAAATACCTCCCATCACATAATAATTAAAACCCAAAATGCACTAAACAAAGAAAGAATATTAAAGGCAGTAAGAGAAAAAGACCAAGTAACATATAAAGGAAGACCTATCAGAATCACACCAGACTTCTCACCAGAGACCATGAAAGCTAGAAGATCCTGGGCAGATCTCATGCAAATTCTAAGAGAACACAAATGTCAGCCAAGACTACTATACCCAGCAAAACTTTCAATCACCATAGATGGAGAAATCAAGATATTCCATGACAAAACCAAATTTACACAATATCTTTCACAAACCCAGCTCTACAAAGAATAATAGGAGGAAAACTCCAATACAAGGAGGGAAACTATACCCTGGAAAAAAGAGAATTCAAACATTATTTCAGAAGTGACATATGATCTGAAATATGTACATGCAGACTTATATTGAGTTTTAATTATGAATAATAGCATATCAATAGGAGTAGAAGAAAGAATAAAGGCACGTAGGGATTTGGAGCTGTAGTCAGATAGGAAAACATAGCATAATTTCAGGTAGGAATTTGGAGCTGAAGTCAGATAGGAAAACAGAGCATAATTTTCAAGATGCTTTGGATAATAAATGAAAGAGACAAAAGTATATATTGTTCGGAGGGAAGTGGCTGGGATTTGTGGTACATGGCATTCCTTTTTACTTTTTATTTCTTGGCATTGAGTGTCAGAGTCTTATACACCTCTTTCCCACAGCCTACATTTTTTTTAATCCTTTATTTCCACTGATTCTTCTAAGCACTTAGTTATGTTTTGTTAATGAACAGAATAATGGTATAATGGAGTTCTGTTACAAAACCCATCTTAAATATGTAACAACATATTTAAGTGGGAGGAAAATATAATGTTAAATATTTTATTTATTTCTTTGCTAATAATAATGTAAACTTATTTAATTTTTTGATTGCAAAGGACAAATATTTGAAGACTGCCAGTTATCCCCAGGTGCATATTTATATCAAATGTTCTAGAGTATATTTCAAAAAGTGAAGTTGTGACTCAACATATTTATGTTTGATGTAATGTTTACTTGTAGCATTTAATGTAAACACTTAAATGAAATAATAACATGCCTTTAAATTTAAAAGATTGATGAATATATCGATAGCATCAAACTTCGATAACATTGTAGTTTACCTAATATTCTCTCTCTTACACTCATTCTTTACATGTTTCTCTCATTTCATAAAGATAAGTTTATTTCTTAAATATCAAATAATGTCATAATTTTATTTTTATATGATGCATTTTAGTGGTTTTCAAATGAGATAGGGATTGTGACATATTTGTAAACAAACACTCCAAATATATATACTAATAATGCAAAGATTATTAGTGTCTTAGATATATGAGAAGAATGACTTTTTTCAGAATACTATTATACTTTGCATTTAGAAAAAAATATTTTATGAGATGTAATAACAAAAATATGAATATAATTTTGAATTATAATATAAACTATTAGAGAAATGATAAAATATCAACAATCTTATTCATGTTAATATCTATCTCTACTTGTAGGTTCTTTACATTGAGAGAAATTCCCTCTATAAAAGTATAATCATAAGCAGAAAAGATAGTTATTAATAAGCAGAAAATCAGAATGATTGAAAGAAGGCAGTCCTAGCAAATGCCTCTGAAGGGGGCTAATTTTTTTCATGATTACATGCCCTATTCTGCTGCCTGGAAACCACTACATTGATTTATTCTTCAGAATTAAACATACAAGAACCCCATCAAAACAGCTGGTTCTTTCATTGCTGTTAATATGAACACTGCAAAAGCAGCTACATGCAGCTCTCTTAGGAGAGTGTTTTATTTTGTTTTCATATGTTTAATTAGCATTCAGGAAGATCCATGAAATCAAAGGATATTCAGTCATTAACTAAAATTGTTGACAAACTTGGAAGACCATTTCAGTATTTATGTTTATGCTTTTCTAGGTTTGAATAGAATTGACAGTTCTAAATTTCCCAGTGATTTGTATACTGTCTCTGTGCCCTATGGTTAGTCTGGCTAAGGGTATATCTATCTTGTTGATTTTCTCAAAGAACCAGCTCCTGGTTTTGTTGATTCTTTGTATGGTTCTCTTTGTTTCTACTTGATTGATTTCGGCCCTGAGTTTGATGATTTCCTGCCTTCTACTCCTCCTGGGTGAAATAGTTTCTTTTTGTTCCAGGGCTTTCAGGTGTGTCATTAAGCTGTTAGTGTATGCTCTATCCATTTTATTTTTGGAGGCACTCAGGACTCTGAGATTTCCTCTTAGCACTGCTTTCAGTGTACCCCATAGATTTGGGTATGTAGTGTCTTCATTTTCATTAAATTCTAAAAAGTCTTTAATTTCTTTCTTTATTTCTTCCTTGACCAAGGTATCATTGAGTAGAATATCATTCATTTTCCACATGTATGTGGGTTTTCTGTTGTTTTTGTTGCTATCGAAGACCACTTTTACTCCATAGTGATCTGATAGGAGGCATGGGATTAGTTCGATCTTCTTATATTTGTTGAGGTCTGTCTTGTGACCAATTATATGATCGATTTTGGAGAAGGTACCATGAGGTACTGAGAAAAAGGTATATTCTTTTGCTTTAGGATAGAATGTTATATATATATATATATATATATATATATATATATATATATTAAATCTAATTTGTCCAAAGCTTCAATTAGTTTCATTGTGTCCCTGTTCAGTTTCTGTTTTCCTGATCTGTCCACTGAGGAAAGTGCAGTGTTGAAGTCACCCACAATAATTGTGTTAGGTGCAATGTGTGCTTTGAGCTTTAATAAAGTTTCTTTTATGCATGAGGGTGCCCTTGAATTTGGAGCATAGATATTTAGGACTGAGAGGTCTTCTTGTTGTATTTTTCCTTTGACCAGCAAGAAGTGTCCCTCAAAGTCTCTTTTGATGACTTTGGTTTGAAAGTCAATTTTATCTGATATTAGAAAGGCTACTCAAGCTTGTTTCCTGAGGCCATTTGCTTGTAAAATTGTCTTCCATCCTTTTACTCTAAGGTAGTGTTTGTCTTTGATCCTGAGGTGTGTTTCCTGTATACAGCAAAATGTAGGGTCCGGTTTATGTATCCAGTCCCTTAGTCTATGTCTTTTTATTGGGGCATTGAGCCCATTGATGTTAAGAGATATTAAGGAATAGTGATTGATACTTCCTGTCATTTTTGACGTTATTTTTAAAATTTGATTGGTTAACTTCTTTCTGGTTTGATGAGAGAGAAGGTTACTATCTTGCTTTTTCAAAGGTGAAGTTTCTCTTCCTGTATTGGTGTTTTCCTCCTATTATTCTTTGTAGGGCAGGGTTTGTGGATAGATATTGGGTATACTTGGTTTTATCATGGAATAACTTAGTTTCTCCATCTACGGTGATTGAGAGTTTTGCTGGGTACAGTAGTTTTGCCTGGCATTTGTGTTCTCATAGAGTCTGCATGAGATCTGCCCAGGATCTTCTAGCTTTCATAGTGTCAGGTGAGAAGTCTGGTGTGATTCTGATAGGTCTTCCTTTATGTGTTAATTGGCCTTTTTCTCTTACTGCCTTTAATATTCTTTCTGTGTTTAGCACATTTGGTGTTTTGATTATTATGTGACGGGAGGTATTTCTGTTCTGGTCCAGTCTGTTTGGAGTTCTGTAGGGTTCTTGTATATTCATGGGCATCTCTCTCTTTAGGTTAAGGAAGTTTTCTTCCATAATTTTATTGAAGATATTTGCTGGCCCTTTAAGTTGTAAATCTTCACTCTCATCTATACCTATAATCCTTAGGTTTGGTCTTCTCATTGTGTCCTGGATTTCCTGGATATTTCGGGTTACAAGCTTTTTGAATTTTGCATTTCATTTAACTTTGAGTCCATGGTTTCTATGGAATCTTCAGCATCTGAGATTCTTTCTTCTATCTCTTGTATTCTGTTGTTGATATTTGCATCTATGTCCCCTGACTTGTTCCCAAGGTTTTCTATCTCCAACGTTGTTTCCCTTTGAGTTTTCTTAGTTGTTTCTACTTCTGATTTTAGATCCTGTATGGTTTTGCTTAGCTCCTTCACTTTCTTGTTTGTGCTTTCCTGTAATTCTTTAAGAGATTTTTTGTGTTTCCTCTTTCATGACCTCAGCCTGTTGACCAAAGTTCTCCTGTATTTCTTTAAGTGATTTTTGTGTTTCCTCCTTATTGGCTTTTGTATTTTCCTGAATTTCTTTCAATGATTTTTGTGTTTCCCTTGTAAGAGCATAGAAATGAAGAGGGAGCTATAACAACAGAAATGGAGGAAATTCAAAAAATCATTAGATTCTACTACAAAAGCCTATACTCAACAAAACTGGAGAATCTGGAGGAAATGGACAGTTTCCTAGACAGATATCTGACACCAAAACTAAATCAGGATCAAATAGGTCAACTAAACAATCCCATAACACCTGAAGAAATAAGAAGGGTCATAGATAGTCTCCCAACCAAAAGAAAGCACGGGACCAGATGGCTTCCGTGCAGAATTCTATCAGACCTTCATAGAAGACCTAACACCAATATTCTTCAAATTTTCACAATTTCCACAAATAGAATCAGAAAGAACTCTACCCAACTCATACTATGAAGCCACAATTACGCTGATACCAAAATCACACAAAGATCCAAAAAAGATCCAATTTCTCTTATGAATATTCTCTTATGAATATTGATACAAAAATATTTAATAAAAGTCTTTCCAACCGAATCCAAGAACACATCAAAATGATCATCCACCATGATCAAGTAGGCTTCATCCCAGGGATGCAGGGATGGTTCAATATAAGGAAATCCATCAATGCTATCTACTACATAAACAAACTCAAAGGAAAAAACCATATGATCATCTCATTAGATGCAGAAAAAGTATTTGACAAAATTCAGCATCCTTTGATGCTAAAAGTCTTGGAAAGAACAAGAATTCAAGGTCCATACCTAAACATTGTTAAAGCAATATACAGCATACCAGTAGTCAACATCAAACTAAATGGAGAGAAACTTGAAGCAATCCCACTAAAATCAGGGACTAGACAAGGCTGTCCTCTCTCTCCATATCTTTTCAATATAGTACTTGATATTCTAGCTAGAGCAATTAGACAAAATAAGGAGGTAAAGGGGATACAAATAGGAAAGGAAGAAGTCAAATTATCACTATTTGCAGATGACATAATAGTCTATTTAAGTGACCCAAAAACCTCCACCAGAGAACTCCTACAGCTGCTAAACAACTTCAGCAAAGTGGCTGGTTATAAAATCAACTCAAGCAAATTAGTTGCCTTCCTATACTCAAAGGATAAGCAGGCTGAGAAAGAAGTTAGGGAAATGACACCCTTCACAATAGCCACAAACAATATAAAGTATCTTGGTATGACTCTAACCAAACAATTGAAAGATATATACGACAAGAACTTCAGGTCTCTGAAGAAGGAAATCGAAGAAGACATCAGAAAATGGAAAAATCTGCCATGCTCTTGGATTGGTAGGATTAACATACTTAAAATGGCCAGTTCTTCACAGAATTAGAAAAAAGCAATTCTCAAATTCATCTGGAATAACAAAAAGCCCAGGATAGCTGAAACTATTCTCAACGACAAAGAAATTCTGGGGGAATCAGTATCCTTGACTTCAAGCCATACTACAGAGCAATAGTACTAAAAACTGCATGGTATTGGCACAGTGACAGAAAAGTGGACCAATGGAATAGAATTGAAGATCCAGAAATGAATCCACACACCTATGGTCACTTGATCTTCGACAAAGGAGCCAAAAACATCCAGTAAAAAAAAAAAGATAGCCATTTCAACAAATGGTGCTGGTTCAATTGGAGGTCAGCATGCAGAAGACTGCGAATTGATCCATTCTTATCTCCATGTACTAAACTTCACTTCAAGTGGATCATGGACATCCTTGTAAAACCAGACACACTGAGACTAATAGAAAAGAAACTGGGGAAGACCCTAGAGGACATGAGCATGGGGGGAAAGTTCCTGAACAAATCACCAATAGCTTATGCTCTAAGATCAAGAATTGACAAATGGGACCTCATAAAATTACAAAGTTTCTGTAAGGCAAAGGACACTTTTAAAAGGACAAAATGGCAACCATCAAATTGGGAAAGAAAATTGCCCAACCCTACATCTGATAGAGGGCTAATATCCAGTATATACAAAGAACTCAAGAAGTTAGACCCCATGGAACCAATTAACTCTATTAAAAATGGGGTATAGATCTAAACAAACATTTTTTCCGGAAGAAATTCGAATGGCCGAGAGGCACCATAAGAAGTGCTCAACATCATTATTCATTAGGGAAATGCAAATCAAAACAATCCTGAGATTTCACCTTACAACAGTCAGAATGGCTAAGGTCAAAAACTCAGGAGACAGCAGGTGTTGGGTTGGCAAGGATGTAAAGAAAGAGGAACACTCCTCCACTGCTGGTGGTGCTGTAAGATGGTACAACCACTTTGGAAATCAGTCTAGCGGTTCCTCAGAAAACTGGACATGACACTTCCAGAGGCCTCTGCTATACATCTCCTGGGCATATACCCAAAGGATTCCCCGGCATGCAATAAAGACACATGCTCCATTATGTTCATAGCAGTCTTATTTATAATAGCCAGAAGCTGGAAAGAACCCAGATGTCCCTCAAAGGAAGAATGGATACAGAAAATGTGGTATATTTATACAATGGAATACTACTCAGCAATTAGAAACAATGAATTCACAAATTTTTTAGGCAAATGGTTTGATCTGGAAATATCATCCTAACTGAGGTAACCCAGCCACAAAAGAATACACATGGAATGCAATCTCTGATAAGTGGATATTAATTAGCCAGAAGCCCTGAATACCCAAGGAACAAATCGCATAACAAATGACTACCATGAAGAAGTATGGAGAAGGTCCTGATCCTGGAAAGAATTTATCTAGCATTGGAGGGGAATATAAGGACAGAAAAAAAAAGGAGGTAGGTGATTGGAGAATAGATGGAGAGAAGAAGGTTTATGGGACTTATGGGGAGAGGGGATCCGGGAGAGGGGGGATCCGGGAGAGGGGAAATCATTTGGAATGTAAACAAAGAATATAGAAAATAAAAATATTTAAAAAAGAACAATAAAAAATGTTAAAAAATTAATTTCCCAGTGAAAGTTTGAATAACAAGTTGTACTAAGGTTCTTTTGTTCTTGTAATAACATCAATCTAGGGATAGCTTTGTAAGATGTTTACAATGGATTTGTGTGTGTTTGTGTGTGTGTGCCTGTAGGTACTACATGTGTTTGAGGTGCCCACAGAGGCTACATACATAATGGCAAGGAATTCTCTGAGTCTCTAGTTCAAGAGAGTTGGGAGGTACAAGGTGGGTGCTGCAAATTGAGCCAGGGTCTACTGGAAGAGCCAATGTTCTTAACCATTGAATTATTTTATTTTATTTTATTATTTTATTTTATTTTATCTGATTTTATTTTATTTTAATAGTATATATGTGTAGGTTATGTGATTGTATTTGTGTAGGCTAGAAGAAGGCATTGAATCCATAGGACTGAGGTAACAGATAATTTGAACTCCTTGATATGGTTACAGAATATTAAACTCATCATCTTTGGGGTTGAAGGTAAAACATTTGGTGTAAACATGAAGTCTACTTAATAGTTATGGGCTTTTCTTTTTAATTCAAAATAAAAAAAGAATGTTTTAAAAGGTAATACAATTTTAATTTGAAGAAAATGCAACTTTAGAGTTCAGTTTGTTTTTTAATATTCCTTAGAGTTACACAAGTTCTTGTAAGTAACTCTACTGTTACTCTTTTATGTTACCCCAATATACACACTGATACATCATTTTGGACTTTAATGATATTAATTTGGTCCACCATTGGTTCCCTGGTAAGTCACTTGACATTTTTGAGGTTTCCAAGTTATCATATCACATAATAATACACACGCACAATCTTTCTTTTTTTTATTTTCTGTACTCTTTGTTTATATTCCAAATGATTTCCCTTTTCCCTGTTCTCCTCTCCCCATAAGTCCCATAAGTCCTCTTCCCTCTGCCCATTCCCCAATCACCCTCTCCTACTTTTCTGTCCTGGCAATCCCCTAGAATGCTGGATCAAACCTTTCTAGGACCAAGGCCCTCTCCTTCCTTTTTCTTGGGAATGATTTCATATGTTAATTGTGTCTTGAGTATTCAGAGCTTCTGGGCTAATTAATATCCACTCAGCAGTGACTGGATTCCATGTGTATTCTTTTGTGATTGGGTTACCTCACTTAGGATGATATTTTCCAGTTCCAAACATTTGCCTAAAAATTTCATGAATTCATTGTTTTTTTTTTTAATTTTTTATTCGATATATTTTTTATTTACATTTCAAATGATTTCCCCTTTTCTAGCCCCCCACTCCCCGAAAGTCCCATAAGCCCCCTTCTGTCCCCCTGTCCTCCCACCCACCCCTTCCCACTTTCCCGTTCTGGTTTTGCCCTATGCTGCTTCACTGAGTCTTTCCAGAACAAGGGGCCACTCCTCCTTTCTTCTTGTACCTCATTTGATGTATGGATTATGTTTGGGGTATTCCAGTTTTCTAGGTTAATATCCACTTATTAGTGAGTGCATACCATGAGTCACCTTTTGAGTTTGGGTTACCTCACTTAGTATGATGGTTTCTAGCTCCATCCATTTGCCTAAGAATTTCATGAATTCATTGTTTCTAATGGCTGAATAGTACTCCATTGTGTAGATATACCACATTTTTTGCATCCACTCTTCTTTTGAGGGATACCTGGGTTCTTTCCAGCATCTGGCAATTATAAATAGGGCTGCTATGAACATAGTAGAGCATGTATCCTTATTACATGGTGGGGAATCCTCTGGGTATATACCCAGGAGTAATATAACAGGGTCCTCCGGAAGTGTCATGCCCAGTTTTCTGAGGAACCCCCAAACTAGATTTTCAGAGTGGTTGTACCAGCGTGCAATCCCACCAGCAGTGGAGGAGTGTTCCTCAGTCTCCACATCCTTGCCAACACCTGTTGTCTCCTGAGTTTTTAATCTTAGCCATTCTGACTGCTGTGAGGTGAAATCTCAGGGTTGTTTTGATTTGTGTTTCTCTAATGACTAATGATGTTGAACATTTCTTAAGTTGCTTCTCAGCCATTTGAAATTCTTCAGGTGAAAATTCTTTGTTTAGCTCTGTACCCCATTTTTTAAATAGGGTTATTTGGCTCGCTGGAGTCTAACTTCTTGAGTTCTTTGTATATATTGGATATTAACCATCTGTCAGATGGGAAATAGAACTGAAGACCCAGAAATGAACCCACACACCTATGGTCACTTTATCTTCAACAAAAGAGCTAAAATCATCCAGTGGAAAAATGGTAGTCTTTTCAACAAACGGTGATGATTCAACTGGAGGTCAGCATGCAGAAGAATGCAAATCGATCCATTCTTATCTTCTTGTACTAAGCTTAACTCCAAGTGGATCAAGGACCTCCACATAAAATCAGACACAGTGAAACTAATAGAAAAGAAACTGGAGAAGACCCTTGAGGACAATGGCACAGGGGAAAAGTTCCTGAACAGAACACCAATAGCTTATGTTCTAAGATCAAGAATTGATAAATGTGACCTCATAAAATTACAAAGTTTCTGTAAGGCAAAGAACACTGTAAAAAATGACAATCTTTCTATATAAATATTTTATTAAAATAAAATATTTTCTTCAAAAGTACCATTAAGAGAAAATATTTGGGCTATAGAGATATTTAAGATTACTAAATGCTCTTAGAAGACCCAGTTTCAATTGTTTGCACCTACGAAGCAGGTCACTACCATGTGCAATTCCAATTTCAGAGTATCTGACAACCTCCACAGGCATTACATACATGCAATGTACTCATGTACATGTAGGTAAATAGCAATACAAATATTTTTCTAATTAGCAAGAATGAAATTCAGTAACAAGGTAGAAGACGTCTTTGAATTTCAGGCTATGATGGTCTACATACCTTGTTTCATGATAGCCAAGATTATACAGAGATATGCTAACTTAAAAATACCTACCATTTTTTATACAAGTGTGTTTTCCAACTGTGCATTTTAATTTATTTTTGATACCAGATTAATTTTAAAATTAAAATATTTTAAAATGGGAATAACAACTGCACATAGCACCATTTTAAGTGTATCCTATCATAATATTAGAAATCATTTCATTGTTTTTCTTCTTTGGCCTGTCATGCTTACTTCTACCTCATAACTGTGGGCTATTTTTCTCTGATTCCTGGCCCTCTAAGCAATGTAGAGCATGCAAACTATCTCATAGTTAAACTAGAAGTAGGATGGCTGCTTCCTCAAGTTTTGTACCAGGATTTCCCTAGTACATCTTTCATACAAGACAGAATGTAGGTAAAGGACTGTGTGACTGTGCAGGTGTCCAGCTTTCTTCTTCTATAACCAGCAAAATACCTTCCCACAGCAAAAAGATTAGGACATAGGTGTGTAGAATCCATGCAAGCAAAGGAAACAACTTTATAAACAGAACACAGAGTTCTGGAGGTTAGATCAACAATGAATAAAAGGAACCTCGAGAAACTAAAAATAAACTTCTATAAGGAAAAGGACAGATAAAATGTGAGTGTACTAAATTGGAAAATATTTTTATCAACTTCACATTTTATTGAGGTGTAATATCTAAAATGTCTAAAGAACTCAAGACAGATATTAGAAAACATGATCCAATTAAAAAATGGGGTGTTGCTCGAAACAGACACTTCTCAGAAGAAGAATTTGAAATGGTTAAGAAACAGTTAAAGACATCAGCAGCATCCTTCTCCATCACAAAATACTAATCAAAATTACCTTGAGATTCCATCTTATACATGCTCAAGTATCTAAGATAAAGAACATAAGTGCCAGCTCATTCCAGTGAGGATGTAGAGCAAGAGGAACAACCCTCCATTGTTAATGTGAGTGCAAACTTGTGCAGACACCATGGAAACTAGTGTGACAGTTTCTCATCTATCTACCCGAAGTCACTGGCATCACTCTTGGGAATAGTCTATCACAGGGGCACTTGTTCACTTATTTTCATTGCAGCTTTATTCATAAGAGCCCTAAACTGAAAACAAGCTAGATGTTCCTCAATGGCAGAATAGATAACGAAAATGTGGTATATTTACACAATATTACCTGCTGTTTTCTGTTTGTTTGTTTTTAATGACATTGCGAAAGTTTCAGGCAAATGGAAATAAATAGAGAAAAATATCATCCTGAGTGAGGGTTCCCAGACTCAGAAAGACAAGCATGGGATGTATTCACATATAAGTGGATATTAGCTGTTAAGTAAATAATAACCAAGTTCCAATTCACAGACCCAGGAAGGTTAGGTAAAGAAGAGCATCCTAGGAAAGACATGTGCATCCTCTTGAATTGAGTATATAGCATAGATTGTGGAAACGGACTGAGGACTTGTGAGGATGGGATTGTAAAGTGGCAGGTCGGGATGGGGCTAGAATGGGGATGATAAGGATGGGACCTCATGGACTCAGGTTCAAGGAATGATGGACATGCAAAGAGAGAGAGTGCAAGGAGAGACAGCTGTAATTGGGACAAATTTTGGGAGGTGTGTATATCCAGTACTGTGGCTGAGGGGTCCATTTGAGATCCCCCAAACAACTATGACTGATGGTAGGGCAAAAGGGTAGTGTTCCCTCCAAAAACATACATGTGGAGTCCTATTTTCAAGGACAATACACACATAATTTATTAAACATAGAGATTGAGCTGCAAATGCTCTTAATTACTGAGTCTACTTCATCATGTCATAACTCCACAACCACAATGAAGATCTCAAAGGAAATCATTGCTGAGTATATTTCTGACTTTGTTCAACTAATAAACACTGATTATTGTCATTTTGCATATATATTTTAATGTCCAAATATCTCCTGGAGCTGTGTGGCTTGTGATTCTTGAAAAGTGGGAGAAACATTTATAAATTCACCAAATTTGTATTTCCAACAGAGACACAGAATTTTAATTTAGAATTTTCATAAGACCACAGTCATTAAGTGGTACAGAGTAGATAAATCAGATCTTTTAGGTATACTAACTAGAGAACTAATGAATGGTGATTTTCTTCAGCTATTATCATTGTAGCTTTTTTTTCCTTTGAATTGGCTTTAAGATTCATAGTATATTTCTTGTGAAAACATGTCTCAGCTAGCCTATCAACAGTTGATCCTCTTTTTTTCTTTTTCTCTTTCTCTTTTTCCCTTTTATTGGATATTTTCACTATTTACAGTTCAAATATTAGCCTCTTTCCCGGTTTCCACTCTGAAAACCCCTATCACATTCCCCCCCCCCTGCCTGTATGAGGGTGCTCGCCCACCCACACACCCACCCACTCCTGACTTTCAGCCCTGGCATTCCCTTACACTTGGTCATATAACCCACTCAAGCCAAAGGGCTGCTCCTCCTCCTGGTGTCCAACAAGACTCTCCTCTGCCATTTATGCAGTGGGATCCATGGGTCACTGCATGTATACCCTTTTGTTGGTGGCCCAGTTCCCAGGAGCTTCAGAAGGTCTGGGCTGTTGACACTGTTGCCCCACCCGTGGGTCTGCAAATCCCCTTAGCTCCTTCAGTCCCTTCTCCAAATCCTCCAACAGGGACCCTGAGCTCAGTACACTGGCTGGCTGCAAGCATCCACCTCTGTATTTGTTGGGCTCTAGCAGAGTCACTCAGACGACTGCCACATCAGGCTCCTGTCAGCAAGAACTTGTGACATCCCACAATATCATCTGAGTTTGGCTACTGTACATGCAATGGAAACCCCCGTGAGGTAGTTTCTGGATGGACTTTCCATGAGTCTCTCCTCCACACTTTGTCTCTGTATTTCCTTCTGTTGAGGATTTTGTTCCCCTTTCTAAGAAGCATTGAAGCATCCACACTTTGGACTTCCTTCTTGAGCTTCATATGGTCTGTGACTTGCATCTTGGTTTTCTGAAATTTTAGGCTAATATCCACTCATCAGTGAGTGCATACCAGGTGTGTTCTTTTGTGACTGGGTCACCTCACTCACAATGATACTTTCTAGTACCATCCATTAGCCTATAAATTTCATGAAGTCACTGTTTTTAATAGCTAAGCAGTACTCCATTGGGTAAATGTACCACACCTGTATCCATTCCTCTGTTGAGGAACATCTGGGTCCTTTCCAGGTTCTGGCTATTATAAGTAAGGTTGCTATGAATATAGTGGAGCATGTGTCCTTATTACATTTTGGAGCATCTTCTTTGTATATTCCCAGGAGAAGTATAGTGCTGGCTCCTCAGGTATGTATAATTTTCTCTGGAGCCACCAAACTGATTTCCAGAGTGGTTGTACAAGCTTGCAATCCCACCAGCAACAGAGGAGAGTTCCTTTTTCTCCACATACTCACCAGTATTTGCTGTCACCTGAGTTTTTTTCCCCCTTTGATCTAAGCCATTCTGACTGGGGTGAGGTGGAATCTCAGAGTTGTTTTGCATTTCGCTAATGACTAAGGATTTTGAACATTTTTAAAAGTACTTCTCAGCTCTTCGAGTTTCCTCTGCTGAGAATTCTGTTTAGGTCTGTTCCCCATTTTTAATAGGGTTATTTGGTTCTCTCTTTCCCTCCCTCCCTTTCTCCTTTCCTCCCTCCCTTCCTCCCTCCCTCCCTCCTCTCCTCTCTGTGTCTGTTGTTTGTGTAAAGTTGCTAGGTATTTTCCCTTCTTTTACAATGGGTAATGGGAATCAAATCCAGTTTGTCTACCTAGATGGCAATTATCTCTACCAATTTAGATACTTTTAAAAATTAAATAATTAAATATAAATTTCATAAGATCAGTTTATATAAAATGTCTTTTTTATTAGGCATCCACCTTATTTCTCCATTTACTTTTATTCAGATTTATAGTTGAAGTTTTTAAAGCTCAGTACAACAGTTAATGAATTCCAAGGTTTACATATTTTGTAAGTAATGGAACTAAATTGGAGCTCAGTTCTTACTTCAAGTGTCCTCGCCCATTCCTTTTTCTTCTTCTTAACTATCTCAGATGTCATTTGATAATAATCCTCTACTCATGCCTCACACTGCTTTTTAAAATTTCTTTTATGCCAATCAATTATGCTGTCTCAGAAAGATGAGACAAACATTAGTATCTCTATTTGACAAGAGAATTCTTTTGATGTAAAATGTGTCACAGAAATATAAAACATTTTTTTTACTGGTATGTGCAAAAATACACTTCAGTAGTAAGTAACTGATACAAAATATTTACTACAGAGTTCTTACATTTATTGAATCAATCTTACATAGATTTTCTTTCTTTTTTAGGTGATAATTGGTTTTATACACTCCATATTTTATTCCCCAACCCTCCAACCCCTGTCCACCCTCTGACTGTTCCACATCCCATACTTGTCTCCATGTGGATGTCCCTACCCCCCACCCCACCTGACCTCTAAACTCCCTGGGGCCTCCAGTCTCTTGAGGGTTAGGTGCATTACCTCTGAATGAACACATACCCAGCAATCTTCTGTATTGGGAGCATCATATCAGCTGGTGTATTCTACCTCTTTGGTAGTCCAGTGGTTGAGAGATCCTGGGGTCCAGATGAATTGAGACTATTGGTACTATGTCAGAGTTGCCCTCAGCTTCATTCAGCCTTCCATAATTCAACAGCAGGGGTCAGCTGCTTCTGTCTACTGGTTGGGTGCAAATGTCTACATCTGACTCTTTCAGCTGCTTGTTGGGTCTTCTGCAGTACTGTCATGCTAGGTCCCTTTTTGTGAGCACTCCATAGTCTCAGTAATAGTATTAGGCCTTAGGACCTCCCCTTGGGCTGGATCCCATTTTGAGCCTATCGCTGAACCTTCTTTTTCTTGGCCTCCTCTCCATTTCCATCCCTGTAATTCTTTCAGACAGGAAGAATTATGGGTCAGATTTATGGCTGTGGGACAGCACCTCTCATTTGAAGCCCTATCTTTCTGCTGGAAGTAGGCTCTATTAGTTACCTCTCCCTCCTGTCAGGCATTTCAATAAGGTCCCTCCATTTTAGTCCTGTGAGTCTCTCACCACCCAGGACTCTGGTGCATTCTGGAGGGACCCCTCCAACCTCCTATCTCCCAGGGTTGCCTATTTCCATTCTTCCTGCTGGCCCTCAGGACTTCAGTCCTTTGCCTCCCCCAGTGTCAGATCAGGTTCCCCTCTCTCCTTTCTCCTGCCTCTCACCCACCCCATCTACTTTCCCTCCCAGGTCCCTCCCTTCTTACCTCCTCATTTGTGATTGATTTCTTCATAAGGAATCCAGACTAGGATTCTATGTATTCTATAATACAAAAACTCTAAATTAATGATAAAGTTTTCAAAAGGATGAAATATACAAGTACTAACTTTTTTGTACTAATGCTTCTGTTTGAATATGAAACTGCAGCAAGACTCTGGGTTTCATTGCTGAAAATTCTTCTGTGTTTTCTACAATGTAGGCTTTTGGAATTCTGGAAGTTAAATGAAGCATAAATTGGGAACATCTACCATTCTCATCACAGCTGCTGCAATTCATGAAGCCCACTGCATGCACAATGTAAAAGAAATCAACTATTCATCTATGCCACATACATATTGTTTGAATTCTCATGCTTATTAGTGGGAGTTGTTTTAAGTGTGTGGTAATCTGATTATTTTACTAGGATGTATAATCTGGACATAAAAAATGAAATGAAACATCTTTCTTTATATGTATATGATAAGCATTATTTCACAATCTGAAAGCAATTAAATTCTACTATAAGAATAAATAATGGCACTGTCATTGAACAAAATATATGCAGTTATTGCATGTGAATCAGTTACAGATTAATAGTCTCAAACATAGCATTAGATAAAAATTAGATATTGATTTTTGAGGGAGCAGTAGAAAATGTAATATAAGAAGCATATGCCTTTGTTGATTCATAGCAAAGCACTATGGCAGTACAAGCAACATGCTTTATGTATGACTTTGATAATTTGCATTAAAGAAGTTTCAGAAACCAGAGAAAATTTTTCATAATGACTATCAACATTTATGTGGATTGGATCATCTAACAGACCTCTATGCTCCTTGTTGTCCTAGAGGCCACTTTGATATCTGTGATCTACTTCTGCAGGACATTTTGAAGACCAAGGTTCATATTGATAACTGTGGTTCTACAGAAGCTTGTGTATGGGACCATGTTGATGTGAGTGACCTGTGCAGCCATCTGAGGGCAACTTGATGTCCATGATCCATGTTGCTGTCAAGTGCCACATCTGGGTCCATGGCCCTACTGCAGCTGCGGACTGTGTGGATTTCCATGACCCATGTAAGTACTAAAGGGCATTCAGATTTCCACAGTCTATGCTGCAATCTGAATCCTTGTTGATGTTCTTAGGCTGTGCTGCCCATAAGGGGCATGCTAATGTGTCAAATGGACTGCCGTAATGAGGTCTGTGCTGCTGCTGAAGTCTCTGTGTCTGTGGTCTATTCAGTAGCATAAGAGTATACTGATGCTTGTGGTCAGTATTGATAATGTCCCTGGCATAGGCTAATAATGGAGAACATGTAGATATCTATGCTCCATGCTGTCTCTAAAAAGCATGTTTACTTTTATGATCCTTGCTCCTGCTTAGTGTAAAGGATGATGAAACTACATTTTCATGGTATTGCTGACTGCAAAGACACTTCAGAGAGACATAGAAGGATTTTGTGACAATTCTACACCCTCTCCAACCCATCCTCCCTAATAAATTGTAACAATCTGGTCATAAGGCAACAAAGAGAACTTTTAAAAATTATTTTCAAGATTGGTTTTAATGCTTTTATCCAATCAGGAATCTATGTGTCTAAATGCTGAAGGTCCTTGTCCCCAGTTGGGTTTTTGAGCAATCAATAAAGATGCTAGAGGCCTATGGTTGGACAAAAGGAGATGGGTTGGCACCCTTAGATTTGAGGGGTTGAGGATGCAGGAGGGAGGAGGAGAGGCAGAATACCCATTGCTTCAGGGAGAAGGATGAGACACATAAGCTTCAGGAAAGAAAGCCAACCAGCCATGGGAAAATTCAGGAGGGTAGACACTGGCTACTTTCCCAATTGGCCCTGAGATATCAGGGGAAGGTCTAGGAGTACCCAGCCTTTGAGGTAGACAAGGCTTTTTAAAATTAACCAACATGAGTGTTTGTGTGTGTGTGTGTGTGTGTGTGTGTGTGTGTGTGTATTTCATTCACACCTCTAGATTGTTCCTGGGCATGCACCTCTATGAAATGCTGGTAGCCAAAGTAGTATAGTCCAAACTCACTGCTACAAATTATTGTAAGGAAGTTAAGGACTTCTATCAGGGGTGCAGGTGGAAAAGAGTTCAGTTTTTCTTATGGTGCTTGTGGCCAGGAGTTTGGCCATATTCTAGTGAATATACAAATTGGACTTGTTTTCTTGTTGTTGTTGTTGTTGTTGTTGTTGTCATCCTCCTCCTCCTCCTCCTCTTCCTCCTCCTCTTCTTCCTCCTTCTCCTCCTACTCCTTCCTCTTCTTGCCTCATCTTGCCTTCATCTTCATTTGGGATATGAGGTCACCTATGTGGAAGGCAGATCTGCAAGAACTGGGAAGTGAGTTTTCTAGGGGTTCTTATTATTCGTACTCTGAAATTCACAAATAGTCAAAATATTAAAGCAAGGGAATGTTAGACTGTTGATTTAATAACATCATACTTATATATAGCTAACAGAAGAAATATAATATGTTGATCAAGGTATTGTATACTATAAATTACTAACATAAAAATTAATGTGCAAGTAATTTTAATATTAATAACATGATTAAAATGTGTATTATATTTTAAATATAGATAGCATGCAAATCATCTCTAAGTCAGCTTTTCTATCTGTGTTTGTGAAAAGTGTTTTAATGAATATGAGGGATGATTTCTGCATGAGAAAGTAGGTCTTCAAGCCATCATATAAGAACATAGATGGAAGTAGATTAACCACATTTTAGGTAATTATTTTGTTTTCACTAAGAAAAATCTCTCCATTTTAAGCTTTTAGTGAAAAGAGTCTGTGTACAAAGTACCCAAAATCCAGTGGGTAAAAGAAAGCACAAGTTAACATGTTCATAGATACAGTGTTTGGAAGAAACTTGGATGATATCGGCTAAACCGGAAGTGAGCCTTTACAGATAGGAATGTACATGGCATCATTAACAAGAACAGATAGTAAGGTACTTAATATTCTATAGATTGAAACAGAACCTTTTGCTAGAGTCACTCAGTGCAGGTTTAAATAGCCCTTTCTTTCCTGCAGTGAAAATTGATAAGCACAGTGGAAAATTTTGTCTATGGAATATTTTGTTCGGATATAAGCCCTTAGAATTTCATTGATGTCACTTTCAGCATAAATCAATTACCTCAGTGAATATAAATACATTGGAAGGAAATATCACAAATATCTGGGAAGTCTGGTATTATAGATGCTCTACTTGACTCTGAATATTCAGGAGAGGTTATTTAACTTTCCTTTGATTGTTGTCTGACTTTGATTTTTTCCCCATTTTTGTGCCAGTGGGAAATAAATATTTAGGGATATATCTAACCAGAAATGCAAAATATGTAATCAAAGAGTTGAGATGAATATTTATCTCTTAAGTTTCAAATTGTATCGAGCACTGAATGTATATGCAGGACACATTAGTATCAGGATGTATGTTCTAAATTTTAAGTCTGTTCCATGACACACTTCAGTTAACACTTACATATGTCTGTCACTGTGACTACTGCCTTTATGTATAAAGGTGGATATAATTTGTTTTCATACATGAAGAGTTTGTGTTGTTGAACTCACAATTCTCCCTTTTATGTCCCTTCAACAATCAATGTGTTTCCTAATAAAAATGTTGATGAATATAAGTGCTGGGCAATACTGAACATCTGGTGGAACATTTGGAGAGTCCATGTTTCTGCAAGAAAAATGTGCAATATAGCCTGTGTAAAAAGATAATGTGATCGGCAGCTGGAAATTGTAAGAAAAGAGAGTTTTTTCAACTCTACCAGAAGGAAAAAATAAATGTCATTTGCTTTAGTTTCTCTTCTTATTTTCAACATTGAGTAGGAAAAAAATGTTCAATAGTTTCACATGAGAAAAATTATATTTATGCTATGATCAAGATGTTTTTTCAGTAGTAATTAACAAAGTAGAAATTTAGGGTACTTCTTTATGTAGCATGTGCCTGACTTCAGGGACTGTTTACCCAAAACACATATAACTACCTTCTTCTATCAAGCAATGAAATAATTTTGTATATGCCCAATTTTATAACTTATTAGACTAGATAACACCAATTGAGGCAGGAAGCTCATATCACCAGGTAAGTTGCTGTCTTCTAATTAATTAAACACTGAATAATTTCTACAGATTTGGGAAGGTTATGTTCCAATTTCAAGAAGAAAGTCATTATTTATGGTATTGCTTGAGAATTGTGAATATATATGGATATATCTCTCTTTGGAGATCCAAAACCTCAGTGTCATTAGGTCCAATCTTGCAAAACTCAGATCAGTATTCATAATGCCTTTCATATACTACAGAGGTTTTTGAGTGTTTAAAGTATCAAAAAAAAATACACACATTTTCTATAAGCTCCAAAGTAGAAAAATGATGCTGGTAATTTCTCAGGTTGTGTGGGGAAATCAGGTATGATACAACAACTTGAGATTCATTTTTGGTTTTGTTCAATTATTTGTATAAATATTTGTGTGGCACTGAGTCGTATATTGATAAATTTATACAATGTATACTGATTAAATCAAGATGTCTAGCATTTTTAGTTTCATAAATATGTTTTATTTGTTATGGTGAGAAATTAAGAAATCCATCTATCAACTTCTTTACAAACTGCATGACAAATTAGTGGGATTTGGGTTTTCTAATAGTAGTTGCTAGTAATGATGAAAATTCATTTCATATGTTAGTTAATTTTAAAAAGAAGCAATTAAGATCATTTGTCAGTTTAGACATATTATGATTGTTATTATTTCTACTGAATTTTAATAATTTATTCATTTTATAAAGAATTTGAAGAGCAGTTCATTATATGACACCCATTTCTGCATTGTAATTAGATTTGTTTTCTACATTTTAGTGCAAAAATATCTTACAAAAAATATAAAGATCTTATTTCTTCTGTAGGATAGCATCAAAATGTAATTCAAATAATAATCTAATGCAATTAATTTGTGAAAGCAAAAATACAATAAGGATACAAGCGCTTATAGTAGATTATGATGTAGGCCCGGATTATTGATAAACCTATGTGCTGGTATAGTAAAGTCTGGTTGCCACTGGCTTTGCCAATGACAGGCAGACAGCTTCTGGTAATCCTTATGCAAAGGTGCAAAGGAAATAAAAGTTAATGCATCAACAGCTGTGCATCAGGTACTGGGGATTGTGCTAATTTACTGAAGCAATGAAAGTACATCTTTCATATCAGTTGTAATTGAAATCAACACCTGGTTAAGCTTATGACAATCTACTGTCTTTCTTCACAATTAATTTTTTCACAGATAGTACATGTGAGTAAGAATGTGTTCAAACCACAATCCCTTTGTCTTTAAATCCATGAACATGGTACTAATCTTTATAATTCTTCAAGGGATTATACATTGCTTTCCACTAACATTTTTTTTTTAGGTGGGGAATGATTCACTGAATTTTACATAGCTTTTTCCAACTCAATAACTCCCATATTACAGGTTTAGAAAAACAATGTAGAGATTATGTCTGCTGAAAACATGCCAATTCTAATTGTGCATTATACAGTTCAAAATTAGCTTTATAATTATCCTTGTGATTAACAGCCAAAACTCTGAGAACCTAAGGACTCACTGTAATAGATCCAAAACAAAATTCTTTTGAATCTCTAACCTCATTGAGTTAGTAATCGGACAGTTTAGCCACAGTGATATTTTGAGTTTTTTATTTAAATTCAAAGCCCTTGTCTAGAAAACCCTGACAGCTTTTATTATAGTATTTTCTATAACATTAAAAATATATAAATAATCTTTAGAATGTGTAAAAAAATTAACTGTATATTTTTGTAATTTTACTAGAGTTTTGTTTCAAAAACAGCCAGCTATCACTTTTGCTATCATTTTATATACATCCATTTTGAAAGTCATATAGAAATCATATTTCCTGTACAACAGATTTTAAAGAGCTTTGCTCTTTATGGGACTTTCGGGGAGTGGGGGCCTAGAAAAGGGGAAATCATTTGAAATGTAAATAAATTATATCGAATAAAAAAATTAAAAAAGAAAAAAAAAGGAATTTAAGTCATGATATTAGAACTCTCATGTATGAGTGGAAAATATTCTTGACAAAAAGCCCAAGTTTGTACTCTATGTTCTTTATGTTTTGTATTGCAGTAACACAGGTAAATCTCTCTGGAGATCCCTGGCAAGGTTAGCAGGCATTATAATATGTAGACTTATTTCTTCTTTATGTTGGACTTGCCAAGTTCACAAATAATAAAATTTATTAATTTTTACTACTAATTAAAATTAAAAAATAGTGGTCATAAGTTTCTGAGATTTACATAAGACTTTGACTCTCTTAGTGCAACTCTGCTGTGCATGCTTACCAAGTGGGAAGTCAATTTCTTCATATATTTTTAGTTTATATTTTTTCTTAATATAATAATTTTGTTGATTATTTGGGAACTTTTTATCATGAACCACAAACATCCATACTTCCGAGTCCTCCCACGTCAGCCTCACAACTGACACAACCCCAAGGAAAAGGAGGAGCAGGGGCAGAAGCAGGAGGAGGAAGAGGAGAAAGGAGGGGGAAGAGACAGAGGAGGAGAATAAAATGGATAAACAACAACTGGTATGTTTAACAAGTCCATTTTATGTTGCTATAGTATTGTCAAATTGTTAAAGGCCATCCCTGTAAAGAAAACTGAATTTTTCTCTACTAATTCCATCCCCTGACAGAATCCTCCAACCTTTACTTCTGCTAAGATTTTATTTACACCCCCATTGAAAGTCATATTGAAATAAGATGCCCAATACAATGTGATTTTTTTTTATTTTCTATATTCTTTGTTTACCCTTTGTTTATTTGGTTCTCTGGAGTCTAACTTCTTGAGTTCTTTGTATATATTGGATATTATTCTTTATTTCCCCTTTCCCAGTCCCCTCCTCCCCATAAATCTCATGAGGGCTCTTCCCTCTGCTCATTCCCGAATCAAGCCCCTCCCACTTCTCTGTCCTGGCAATCCCCTATAATGCTGCATTAAGCCTTTCCAGGACCAGGGCCCTCTCTTTTCTTCTTCTTGGGAATGATTTGATATGTTAATTGTGCCTTGAGTATTCAGAGCTTCTGGGCTAATATATCCACTTATCAGTGAATGCATTCCATGTGTGTTCTTTGTTATTGGGTTACTTCAATTAGGATGATACTTTCTATATCCAACCATTTGCCTATGAATTTCATGAATTCATTGTTTTTAATTGCTGAGTAGAATTCCATAGTGTAAATATACCATATTTTCTGCATCTATTCCTCCATTGAGGGACATCTGGGTTCTTTCCAGCTTCTTGATATTATAAATAAAGCTGCTATGAACATAGCAGTGGAAGAGTGTTTCTCTTTCTCCACATCCTAGCCAACACCTGCTGTTTTCTGAGTTTTTAATCTTAGCCATTCTGACAGAAGTGAGGTGAAATCTCAGGGTTGTTTTGTTTTGCATTTCCCTAATGACTAATGATGTTGAACATTTCTTAAGGCACTTCTCAGCCATTTGAAGTTCTTCAGGTGAAAAGTCTTTGTTTAGCTAATTTTGAACCCATTTTTAATAGGGTTATTTGGTTCTCTGGAGTCTAACTTCTTGAGTTCTTTGTATATATTGGATATTAGTTCTCTGTCATATGTAGGGTTCGTGAAGATCTTTTCCCAATTTGTTGGTTGCCATTTTAGGAGCCTTACAACACAATTTGTAAAGGCTCTGTCCTTTGGTTTTCTAAGTTGTTTCTTTTATTTTTTGGAGTGGTGTGAGGTGGGGATAGGAGTTTTCACAGAAACCTTCAATGACCTGGTTTCTCAACTGTGTATCATTAGTTATCAATACCATTGCCCAAGTAGCTCTCTTGCCCTTTACAGAACACACACAGGACCATGGACCACAACAGCACCAATACCACCAGAGTCCTCAGTGGTATGAGAGGCCATGGGGATCAACATGGTTTCAGACAACAGAAATCCTTAATTTTAAATTAATTTCTATTTCAATTTGTATTATAATTTCTGGAAAAGTCATGATCAAATAGCCAGTGGCACAGTCTTGAATGTTTACGGTAGTGTGACTTGAGATATTTTGTATGCATTACTGAAAGTATATTGAGTATAGTTTCACTTGTACACTGCTCCCGCAAGAGCTCATTGGCTGATTATTTTGTGATTTTCAACTCTCATATTAATTTCTGATCTGTTGAAAAGGTTGAACACAGGAATTAAAAGGATCCTCTCCTCAAAAAGTATTTTTCATAATTTTTATGTGAAAAATGTGTATATAATAAAGATAATTGCTGAGAAGATTTTAAATTGTTTTATTCCTCTCTCTCTCTCTCTCTCTCTCTCTCTCACTCTCTCTCTCTCTCTCTCTCTCTCTGTGTGTGTGTGTGTGTGTGTGTGTGTGGTGATTGCCTGCCTGTTAATGTGATTGCATGCATGTTAATGTCAGAAGAAAATTCATAGAAGTAATTTTTTTCTTCCATGTAAGTTATAGGTACTAAACTCACTTTATCAGGCTGGAACCAAATACCTTTACCCACAGAGCCATCTATCTGCCCAGTGAGTAGGTTTGCTTATTTAGGGTTTCTATTGCTGAGATAAAATCAACTCAGAGAATAAAGGGATTATTCCAGCTTATAACTCTTAGGTCCCACTCTATTAATTTTTTTTTGGGGGGGGGGGCTTTTTCGAGACAGGGTTTCTCTGTGTAGCCTTGGCTGTCCTGGAACTCACTTTGTAGACCAGGATGGCCTTGAACTCTGAAATCTGCCTGCCTCTGCCTCCCAAGTGCTGGGATTAAAGGTGTGCGCCACCACTGCCCGGCCCCACTCTATTATTAAGGGAGTCAGGACAAGAATTAAAAGAAGAAACCAGGAGTTGAAGGATAAGTCATGGACTAAAACTGCTTAATGGTTTACTCTTCATGTTTTTTTTGGGGGGGGGGCAGGCAGGTTGGCTTTTGCTGTTTAATTTTTAGTATTTTCACTTTTTATTTCCTTTCATTTTATTTTACCTATTCACTTTACATCCTGCTCACTCCTCCCTTCCTCATTGGTCACCTCCTCCCATAATCCTTCCTGTAAACCCCTTCTCCTTCTCCTATAGCACCTACCCTAAATATTCCCTTATCCTGGTACTTCAAGTTTCTGTGAGGCTAGGCGCTACCTGTCCCAGTGAGGCCAGACAAGCAGCTCATCTAGAAGAAAATATTCTACATATAGGCAACAACTTTTGGGATCGCCCCCATTCCAGTTGTTTGGGACCCACATGAAGACTAGGCTGTGCATCTGCTACATATGCACAGGGAGGTTTAGGTCCAGTGTGTGTATGTTCTTTGGTTTATGGTTCAAATCTGAGAATGCCAAGGGTCCAGTTTAGTTGGCTCTGTTGGTCTTGTAGAGTTGTGATCTCCTTCGGGGACTGAAATCCTTCCTCCTATTGTTATACAAGAGTTCCTCTTGGCTTTCTTAATGTGATTTCTTTATATGACTTGTTCAGAGGTGGCATCTTTCACATAGTGTGGTTCCCAATACATTGTTTCCATCAAGAAAATGCCTCAAAGGTTTGCTTATAGGCCAATCCATTGGAGATATTTTCTAAATTCAGTTTTCTTATTTTCACAAATGACTCTTGTTTGTGTCAAGTTGGAAAACATGACATAAACCAAAATAATACTAACTAACCAGAACAAGCTGTAAAGTAAAAATAAAAAAATCTATCCCAGTTCTCCAGTTTTTCTTTGGTTATGGGTATCTCCATCTTTATAGTGCCAACAAGAAAGGATTTCTGCTTTATTGATGTAAGTCTACCCTCTTCCGTGTTCCATACAACCAAGATACCAAGCAAAAAATCCAATAGAACACTTTGTATTTCAAGTTGAACCATTAAGTGAAAATCTTATTGAAAGGGTTCATGGCGATTTGTTCACATGTATTCAACTTTAAATTTTTTCTGCTCGTTCTACTCCCTTTCAATTGTCCTTTTCTTATAGGTATGTTGTCAAGATTTCAATATTTGATATATTGAAAACTCAAGCTTGTCATATGTGTGTGTGTGTGTGTGTGTCTGTCTGTCTGCAAGGAGGAGTCTTCTGGTAGTTAACGAATCATACGTGGTCAGCAGGATGCAATTGTATATATAAACAGAATTTTAGGAGAATCAGAGAGGACAAAGGAAAAGTTACAGCAGAAGAGAGGGGTAAATGATTTAAATAGACTACAGATGATATTCACAAAATAATAAAGATTTTAAATTTAAAATATGTAATATATTCATATATTTAAACCTAGAAGTAATATACTTTACCTGGAGTTTAATTATTTAAATATAATGTGTAGGGACACTTACATTTCAGATGATTGTAGAATAAATTGAAATTCTAAGAGGGTTTATATTCCAGGATCAATAATTTAACTAATTCAATTAGATTTGAAAAATCATAATTTATAATCTTTGCTTAATTTTGTCTTGAATCTTCAATTTTCTTTTTTTATATTTTTATTTTCTATATTCTTTGTTTACATTCCAAACGATTTCCCCTTTCCCAGATCCCCCCTCCCCATATGTCCCATAAACCTTCTTCTCTCCACCCATTCTCCAATCACCACTCTCCTTTTTATCTGTCCTTGCTAGATCAATCCTTTCCAGGATCAGGACCTTCTCCACACTTCTTCATGGGAGTCATTTGTTATGCTCTTTTTGCCTTAGGTATTCAGAGCTTCTGGGCTAATTAATATCCACTTATCAGAGATTACAGTCCATGTGTATTCGTTTGTGATTGGGTTTCCTCATTTAGGATGATATTTTCCAGATCAAACCATTTGCCTAAAAATTTTGTGAATTCATTGTTTCTAATTGCGGAGTAGTATTCCATTGTGTAAATATACCACCTGTTCTGTATCCATTCCTTCTTTGAGGGACATCTGGGTTCTTTCCAGCTTCTGGCTATTATAAATAAGGCTGCTTGAAAATAATGGAGCATGTGTCTTTATAGCATGCCCGGGAATCCTTTGGGTATATGCCCAGGAGAGGTATAGCAGGGTCCTCCAGAAGTGTCATGTCCAGTTTTCTGAAGAACCTCCAGGCTGATTTCCAAAGTGGTTGTAAAATCTTACAGCCACCAGGAGTGGAGGAGTGTTCCTCTTTCTCCACATCCTCCCTAACACCTGCTGTCTCCTGAGTTTTTGACCTTAGCCATTCTGACTGTTGTAAGGTGAAATCTCAGGGTTGTTTTGATTTGCATTTCACTAATGACTAATGATGTTGAGCACTTCTTAAGGTGCCTCTCGGCCATCTGGATTTTTTCAGATGAAAATTCTTTGTTTAGATCTGTGCCCCATTTTTTAATAGGGTTATTTGGTTCCCTGGGGTCTAACTTCTTAAGTTCTTTGTATATATTGGATATTAGCCCTCTATCAGATGTGGGGTTGGTGAATATCCTTTCCAAATTTGATGATTGCCGTTTTGTCCTTTTAACAGTGTCCTTTACCTTACAGAAACTTTGTAATTTTATGAGTTCCCATTTGTCAATTCTTGATCATAGAGCATAAGCTATTGGTGTTCTGTTCAGGAACTTTTCCCCTGTGCCCATGTCCTCAAGGTTTTTCCTCAGTTTCTTTTCTATTAGTTTCAGTGTGTCTGGTTTTACTTCGAGGTCCTTGATCCACTTGGGTGGAGTTTAGTAAATGGAGATAAGAATGGTTCAATTCGCATTCTTCTGCATGCTGACGTCCAATTGAACCAGCACCATTTGCTGAAAAGGCTATATTTTTTTCCACTGGATGTTTTCAGCTCCTTTTTCAAAGATCAAGTGACCATAGGTGTGTGGATTCATTTCTGGGTCTTCAATTCTATTCCATTGCTCCTCTTGTCTGTCACTGTGCCGATACCATGCAGTTTTTAATACTATTGCTCTGAAGTATTGCTTGAAGTCAGGGATACTGATTCCCCCAGAATTTCTTTTGTTGTTGAGAATAGTTTTAGCTCTCCTGGGTTTTTTGTTATTCCAGATGAATTTGAGAATTGCTTTTTCTAACTCTGTGAAGAACTCAGTTGGGATTTTCATGGGAATTGCGTTGAATCTGTAGATTGCTTTTGACAAGGTGGTCATTTTACTTATTTTAATCCTACCAATCCACGAGCATGGCAGATTTTTCAATTTTCTGATGTCTCCTTCAATTTCCTTCTTCAGAGACCTGAAATTCTTGTCGTATAGATCTTTCACTTGTTTGGTTAGAGTCACACCAAGATACTTTATATTGTTTGTGGCTATTGTGAAGGGTGTCATTTCCCTAACTTCCTTCTCAGCCTGCTTATCCTTTGAGTATAGGAAGGCAACTGATTTGTTTGTGTTGATTTTATAATCAGCCACATTGCTGAAGTTGTTTATCAGCTGTAGGAATTCTCTGGTGGAGGTTTTCAGGTCACTTAAGTAGACTATCATGTCAGCTGAATAGTGATAATTTGACTTCTTCCTTTCCAATTTGTATCCCCTTGACCTCCTTATGTTGTCTAATTGCTCCAGCTAAAACTTCAAGTACTATATTGAAAAGATATGGAGAGAGAGGACAGCCTTGTCTAGTCCCTGATTTTAGTGGGATTACTTCAAGTTTCTCTCCATTTAGTTGATGTTGGCTACCGGTTTGCTGTATATTGCTTTAACGATGTTTAGGTTTGGTCCTTGAATTCCTGTTCTTTCCAAGACTTTTAGCATGAAAGGCTCCTGAATTTTGTCAAATGCTTTTTCTCCATCTCATGAGATGATCATATGTTTTTTCTTTGAGTTTGTTTATGTAGTGTATTGCATTGTTGGATTTCCTTATATTGAACCATCCCTGCATCCATGGGATGAAACCTACTTGATCATGGTGGATGATCGTTTTGATGTGTTCTTGGATTCGGTTGGCAAGAACTTTATTAAGTGTTTTTGCATTGATATTCATAAGGGGAATTGGCCTGAAGTTCTCTTTCTTTGTTGGATCTTTGTGTTGTTTTGATATCAGCATAATTGTGTCTTCATAGGACGAGTTGGGTAGAGTTCTTTCTGATTCTATTTTGTGGAAAATTTGAAGAGTATTGGTGTTAGGTCTTCTATGAAGGTCTGATAGAATTCTGCAATGAAACCGTCTGGGCCCATGGATTTTTTGGTTGGGAGAGTTTCAATGGCCCTTTTTATTTCTTCAGGTGTTATGGGACTGTGTAGATGATCTATTTGATCCTGATTTAGTTTTGGTGTCTGATGTCTGTCTAGGAAACTGTCCATTTCCTCCATATTCTCCAGTTGTGTTGAGTATAGCCTTTTGTAATAGGACTAATGATTTTTTCAATTTCCTCAGTTTCTGTTGTTATATCTCCCTTTTCATTTCTAAGTTTGTTAATCTGTATACTGTCTCTGTGCCCTTTGGTTAGTCCAGCTAAGGGTTTATCTATCTTGTTGATTTTCTCAAAGAACCAGCTCCTGATTTTGTTGGTTCTTTGTATGGTTCTCTTTGTTTCTACTTGATTGATTTCAGCCCTGAGTTTGATGATTTCCTGCCTTCTACTCCTCCTGGGTGAAAGAGCTTCTTTTTGTTCCAGGGCTTTCAGGTATGTAATTAAGCTGTTAGTGTATGCTCTCTCCATTTTCTTTTTGGAGGCATTCAGGGCTCTGAGTTTTCCTCTTAGCACTGCTTTCATTGTGTCCCATAGATTTGGGTATGTTGTGTCTTCATTTTCATTAAATTGTAAAAAGTCTTTAATGTCTTTCTTTATTTCTTTCTTGACCAAGGTATCATTGAGTAGAATATCATTCATTTTCCATGTGTATGTGGGTTTTCTGTTGTTTTTGTTGCTATTGAAGATAGCTTCAAATAATAGTTTTGTTGCTATTTCCATCTTCTTATATTTGTTGAGGTCTGTCTTGTGGCCAATTATATGTTGGATTTTGGAGAAGGTACCGTAAGGTGCTGAGAATAATGTACATTCTTTTGATTTAGGATAAAATGTTCTTTATATATCTGTTAAATCTCATTGGTTCAAAGCTTCAATTAGTTTCCCTGTGTCCCTATTCAGTTTCTGTTTTCCTGATCATTGTTTTCCTGACTCTGTTTTCCTGCACATTGAGGAAAGTGCAGTGTTGAAGTCACCTACAATTATTGTTAGGTGCAATTTGTGCTTTGAGCTTTAGTAAAGTTTCTTTTATGAATGAGGGTGCCCTTGCATTTGGAGCGTAGATGTTCAGGATTGAGAGTTCTTCTTGGTGTATTTTTCCTTTGATCAGCAGAAGTGTCCCTCAGAGTCTCTTTTGATGACTTTGGGTTGAAAGTCAATTTTATCTGATATTACAATGGCTACTCCAGCTTTGGCTACTCCAGCTTGTTACCTGATACCATTTGCTTGTAAAATTGTCTTCCAGTCTTTTACTCTAAGGTAGTGTTTGTCTTTGACACTGAGGTGTGTTTCCTGTATGCAGCAAAATGTAGGGTCCTGTTTACCTATCCAGTCTGTTGGTCTATGTCTTTTAATTGGGGCATTGAGTCCATTGATGTTAAGAGATATTAAGGAAAAGTGATTATTACTTCCTGTCATTTTTTTATGTTATTTTTTCAATTTGATTGATTATCTTCTTTTGGGTTTGATGAAAGAAGATAAGTATCTTGCTTTTCCCAGGGTGAAGTTTCCCTCCTTGTACTGGTGTTTTCCTCCTATTATCCTTTGTAGAGCTGGGTTTGTGGATAGATAGTGGGTAAACTTGGTTTTGTCATGGAATATCTTAGTTTCTCCATCTAAGGTTGTCGCGTCCACCTTCGTGAAGCAAAGAGTATGCGACACAAGGAGTTTCTTCCTTAAAATGGTTTATTCGGGAAACCTTGAATTAAGCTTATTTCTTCTGTTGGTGGCCCTGGGCTCTCTGCCAGCCTGACCTTATGAGCCCTAGATAGCCTCATTTGCCCAGAGAGATAACTAGCCGTATTCTCATAGGTGAACTCAGTGAGTTCTTCATTAGCATGTAAGTGAGATAAGGAATGCATCACACTGCACATGTGTTCCAGTGATTTACTACCAGAGAGCAGCATGTGGCCAGCGCGATCTTGTAACAGAGAAAAACAAAGGGTGGCTCACTATATATGGTGATTGAGAGTTTTGCTGGGTATAGTAGTTTTGGCTGGTATTTGTGTTCTCTTAGAGTCTGCATTAGATCTGCCCAGGATCTTCTAGCTTTCATAATCTCAGGTGAGAATTCTGGTGTGATTTGGGGTTTTTATTATTATGTGACAGGAGGTCTTTCTGTTCTGGTCCAGTCTGTTTGGAGTTCTGTAGGCTTCTTGTAAATTCATGTTAAAAGTGATTATTACTTCCTGTCATTTTTTATGTTATTTTTTTCAATTTGATTGATTATCTTCTTTTAGATTTGATGAAAGAAGATTACTATCTTGCTTTTTCCAGGGTGAAGTTTCCCTCCTTGTATTGGTGTTTTCCTTCTATTATCCTTTGTAGAGCTGGGTTTGTGGATAGATAGTGGGTAAACTTGGTTTTGTCGTGGAATATCTTAGTTTCTCCATCTATGGTGATTGAGAGGTTTGCTGGGTATAGTAGTTTTGGCTGGCATTTGTGTTCTCTTAGAGTCTGCATGAGATCTGCCCAGGATCTTCTAACTTTCATAGTCTCAGGAGAGCATTCTGGTGTGATTTGGGGTTTTTATTATTATGTAACAGGAGATATTTCTGTTCTGGTCCAGTCTGTTTGGAGTTCTGTAAGCTTCTTGTAAATTCATGGGCATCTCTCTCTTTAGGTTAGGGAAGTTTTCTTCCATAATTTTATTGAAGATATTTGCTGGCCCTTTAAGTTGTAAATCTTCACTCTCATATATGCCTATAATCCTTAGGTTTGGTCTTCTCATTGTGTTCTGGATTTCCTGGATATTTTGGGACTCAAGCTATTTGCATTTTGCATTTTCTTTAACTGTTGAGTCCATGGTTTCTATGGTATCTTCTGCATCTGAGATTCTTTCTTCTGTCTCTTGTATTATGTTGTTGGTATTTGCATCTATGTCCCCTGATTTCTTCCCAAGGTTTTCTATCTCCAAAGTTGTCCCCCTTTGAGTTTTCTTAGTTGTTTCTACTTCTGATTTTAGATCCTGGATGGTTTTGCTTAGCTCTTTCACTTGCTTGTTTGTGTTTTCCTGTAATTCTTTTAAGAGATTTTTGTGTTTCCTCTTTCATGACTTCAGCCCATTGACCAAAGTTTTCTTGTATTTCTTTAAGTGATTTTTGTGTTTCCTCCTTATTGGCTTTTGTATTCTCCTTAATTTCTTTCAATGATTTTTGTGTTTCCCTTGTAAGGGCTTCTAACTTTTGATCCATTTTCTCCTGAATTTCTTTAAGCATGTCCTTCATGTGTTCCTGTACCACCATCATGACCAGTGATTTTAAATCCAAATCTTGGTTTTCTGGTGTGATGGGGTATCCAGGACATGCTGTTAATGGAGAATTGGGTTCAGATGCTGCCATATTGCCTTGATTTCTGTTAGTGACATTCCTGCGTTTGCCTTTTGCCATCAGTTCTCAGTGGTATTAGTTGGCCTTGTCGTCAATGCTGAACTCACCAGTGCAAGCTGCCTTTTCCCAGCTGGCCTCTGGTGCACAGCTGACCTCCTGCACTGCCTGGAGACAGGGTGTTGTGGCCAAGGCTGTTCCAGAACCAGAGGCAGAGACCTGAAGGCTCCTGCCATAGGCCTCAGGACTGGATCCTCTGCTCTGCAGGGCCAGACTCACCAGATCACACTGACTCCTCCCAGCCTGCCTCCCAGGTGCACAGCTGGTCTCTTTCAGGGCCTGAGATGTGGTGTTGTAGCCCAGGCTGTTCCGGATCCTGAAGCGGAAACCTGAAGGCTCCTGCCAGAGGCCTCAGAACTGGAACCTGAGCTCTATTGTGCTGGACCCACCTGAGCATGCTGCATCCTCCCAGCCTGCCTCTGGGTGCACAGCAGGCCTCTTGCACTTCCTGGAGACCAAGTGCTGTGGCCCAGGCTGTTCAGATCCTGAAGCAGAGACCTGAAGACTCGTGCCCCGGGGCCTGCTGGACTCACTAGAGCACACTGACTCCTCCCAGCTGGCCTCCTGGGTGCCCCTCTGGCCTCTTCAATTTTCTTTATCTTTTATAACACATATAAAATGTATATAGAAATGGTACCTAGTCTGCATATTTATTTTTATCATTGAATTAGCTAATATCTATTGAAATTTTTTACAAATATTCTGATGCCTAACATTCAACAAATGCATATGGTATGTTTATTTCCATCTTTCTATGCTGGGTTTTGGAGATCAAAACAACTAAACCCTTTGAAATATTTCCTGCAATCACAGAATATCTAACATAGCTAGAACATTCTTTCTGTGTACAAATCTGACCTCAAGTTTTATGGTAGTTTTAGGGTGAGGTGTGGCCATAAAAGCCTAAAGATGAGAGTTTTCTGGGGCTAATGTTCCTGTAGACTCATTCATGCTAAAGGATAGATTCTTGTAGGGTTTAGGTGCAGGAATATAGTGAAATCTCAGAAAGTTTAGTGATGTGGTAAGGGTCCGAAAAATTCATATCTAAAGTCACTCACTGAGTTATATCAACCTTAATGGTTTATGACTCACCAAATTTGTATTAAAATGGATTCTCTCTCTCTCTCTCTCTCTCTCTCTCTCTCTCTCTCTCTCTCTTGGACTTGTTTTTTTTTGAGACAGGGTTTTTCTGTATAGCCCTGGCTGTCCTGGAACTCACTCTATAGACCAGGCTGGCCTTGAACTCAGGAATATGCCTGCCCCTGCCTCCCAGATTGCTGGGATTACAGGTGTGCACCACCACTGCCCGGTTAAAATGCATTCTCTATTTGTACCTTTTTGAATCATACATAGTACTCTATCCTATCATTCCCTTGATAGATTTTGGTTGATATTTACTGGCATACCAATATACTTGGTACTCTCTAGATATTTCTTAAAAGAAATACTCATTTTATGATTATAAAGTAATTATTAAAATTAGAGTTTATTTCCTTGCTTTCTTCTGTTTATTTGTTCAGTGTGTGTGTGTGTGTGTGTGTGAGTTATCCGTGCCCTGACTTGCTTGTGGAAATCAGAGAACACATGTGGTCAGTTATCTATTACCAGAATGTGGGTACTGGAAATTGAGTTTAGGTTTAAGTCTTGCTTGTATGGACCTTTATCTAGTGTGCTACCCTGCAGGTCCCTTCATTATTGGTTTTAAACAAAGAGAGTACATGGAAAAAATCTTTGTAGTGTTCATGACTTGCAACAATATCTATTTATAGAAAATGACTTTGTACTTGAATTTAATTCTTTACAAGATCAATACCCATTAAAGTCAGGGCTTCCACTAAGCACTCAATAACAACTAGTTAGTGGTTTGATGATGAAAAATTACACCTTTAAATTTGATAACTTAAGAAACTGTTTATTATTATGCTATAGAACTGTCTTGAATTATTATTACAAACATAATGGATGTGATGGGTCAAGGGGATGTTTCCTGTTCTAAGGTTCAAGCCAACTCAAATAATTATTTTTAAGACCCATTTCTTTACCTACCTATAATATATAAGCATCATTCCTCCTTCCTGTGACAATATAAAGCAGCTTGCTTGTTATAAAACTGATTTAATTCAGGGTAGTAAATGTCTTTCCTTAAAATTTAAACACATTGCTCCTTTTTATATCAAGGATGTTTCTTAGTGATAACTATTAATTCATTGCTGAAGCTATGCATAGCTTTGAATTTTTGTAACATTAGTATAATTTTATTTTTTCTATTATTCATAAGAGAGTTCAGAATTGCTGTTCTTTTGATAGTTGCAGGATGATTGCTTATTTTTTACCACTGGGATACATAAATAAAATCACTCCTGGGAAAAAATTCAAACCTGACAAAGGTGCTAAGGATATGTAGAAATGGTACTGACAAACAAACCCAACAATAATAAGTGTCTTGAAGCAAATCCTATTATTTATAAATTGCATAAGTTCACAAATGTACATTTTCTTTATTTTTAAAAGTTTCTGTCTGTTTGTCTCTGTCTGTCTCTATCTCTCTGTCTCTCTCTGTCTCTCTGCCTCTCTGCCTCTCTCTCTCTCTCTCTCTCTCTCTCTCTCTCTCTCTCTCTCTCTCTCTCTGTGTGTGTGTGTGTGTGTGTGTGTGTGTGTGTGTGTGCCAGAACACATATATGGAGGTATCGTATCTTACAGGAGCAATTATACATGCTACTATGTGGGTCCTCTGAATTAAACTAAGTGTCAAGTTATCTCTACTTGTTCTCAAACTGTACTTTATGACCCCTTTGGCCAGCCTCCATTTACATATTTATATTATGATTCATACCAGTAGCAAAAATATAATTATGGGGAAGTAATGAAAATAAATTTATGGTTGAGTGGATCACCACAACACTAGGAACAGTATTAAAGGATGCAGGATTCACAGTCAATAGGAAAAATAGGCAACCTACAGACCTGGAAAAAAATCTTCACTAACCCCACATCTGACAGAGGGCTAATATCCAAAATATATAAAGAATTCACGAAGCTAACCACCCAAAACCAAACAACCCAATCAAAAAATGGGCTATAGAACTAAACCTAGAAGTCACAACAGAGGAATCTAAAATGGCTGAGAAACACCTAAAGGAATGTCCAAAGTCCTTAGTGATCAAAGAAATGCAAATCAAAATGCTGATATTCTCCCTTTGACCAGTCAGAATGGCTAAGATCAAAACGTCAGGTAACAGCACATGTTGACTAGAATGTGGAGAAAGAGGAACACTCCTCCATTGTTGGTAGGATTGCAAACTCCTACAACCACTCTCAAAATCAATCTGAAGATTCCTCAGAAAATTGGAAATAGAGCTACCTGAAGATCCAGCAATACCAACTCTTGGGAATATAAACAAAAGATACCCTACCATGCCACAGGAGCACATATTCCACTATGTTCACAGTGGCCTTGATTGTGATAACCAGAAATTGGAAACAACCCAGATGTCCCAGGACAAAAATTGGATACAGAAAATGTGGTTTATTTCCACAATTAAATAATATTTGGCTATTAAGAATGAGGACACACTGAGTTTTGCAGGCAGATAGATGGGACTAGAAATTATTATCCTGACTGAGGTAACACAGACTCAAAGGGACATGCATGGTATGTAGTCACTAATAAGTGTATACTAGCCAAAAAAAAAAAAAAAACCCAAAAGCAAAACAACAACAACAACAACAACAAAAAGTACCCAAGATACAGTCCACAGAACTCAAAATTGTCAACAAGCTGAAGGACCCAGGTGAGGATACATCAGTCCCACATGGGTGGGAGAAGAAAGTGGCCACAAGGGGGGAAGCACAGGAGAGACCTTGGAAGGAGAATGGTTGGGGACAGAGAGGGGAACATGATCTGGTATTGGGTGGGGAAAAGGACTGAAGGCCAGCAGAAAGAGGGGAAGGAGGCAACATCTGGAATTAAGAGATTGAGGGGACCCTCTAGAATGTAGCAGAGACCTGGGAGGTGAGAGACTCTCAAGACTCAAAGGGAGGGACCTTAGATGAAATGCCCTATTGTGGAGAGGAATTTGTAGAGCTCACCTCTAGCATAAAGCCTGGGTCTCAAGTGAGGTAAGGGATTGCCATCCCATAGTCAAAAATTTTACCCATAATTGTACTTGTCTGAAAGAACTACAGGGATGGAAATGGAAAAGAGACTGAGGAAAAGAAGGTCCAGTGACAGGCCCAAAGTGGGATCCAACCCAAGGTGAAATCTAAAGGCCTGACACTATTACTGAGGCTATGAAGTGCTCATAAAATGGACCTATTATGAAGGTCATCCGAAATACCCAACAAGCCAGCTGAAAGAATGAGATGCAGATATTTGAACCCTAACCATTGTCAGAAACTGCTGACTCCTGTGGTTGAATTAGGGGAAACCTGGAAGAAGCTGAGGGGAGTGGGGGTTGGCCCTGCAGGAGGACCAGCAATCTCAATTAATCTAGATCCCTGAGATTTCTTAAAAAACTGGACCACCAAACAGGCAGCATGTACCAGCTGATATGAGGCCCCCAAGATATATAGACCAGAGGACTGTCAGGTCTGGGTTTAGGTAGATAAGATACACCTAACCCTCCAGAAACTGCAGGTCCCAGGAGTTTAGAGGTCTGGTATGGTGGAGGTGGGGACATCCTTGTGGAGACAGGGGTGTGAGGAGGAGGTATGTGATGTGGAAAAGTCAGAGGGTAGACCAGGAGGGCAATAAAATATGGAGTTTAAAATAAATAAATAAATAAATAAATAAATAAATAAATAAATAAATAAATAGTTTTTTGGTTTTTTTTCTTTAAAAAGGCTCATAATTATGGTTCTAGCTCATAGGCCATTTCACTGGCACTTATCACATAATAATTTCAATGCTGCCACTTTATTTTTCCTACCTGATCTTAGTTCTTTGTGCACCTCTGCAGAACCTGTGCAGAATCGGGGCAGGAGCTGATGCCAAGGATATGTATTATTTCTGATTACTAGCTTGCTTTTCATGGCTTACTCAGCCAGGACTACCATCCCAGAAATGGCAGCATGCAGAATAGGTTGAGTCCTCCATTAACCATTAATTAAAAAGCATGCACTATAGCCTGATTTTATGGAGGCATGTTTTTAAATGAGGTTCCTTTCCCACAGATAATTTTATCTTGTTCACAGTGGACATAAAACTATCCAATATAAATTGACCACTGGCAACTTGACATACAGGCACATAACGGTTAAGCCACTACATATCCTCACTCGTATCCAATATTTCACATTAAAAATATAAATTTGAAAATTCCACAGACACTAATATACACCCACAAACACTTTGTGCCTCCCAAGAGATCTGAAATAACAAAAGACCCAGAGCCCATCTGACACAGGACCCACCCACTCTGCTGAGTTCCAACTACCTTCTTTTCTTCTTCTTCACCCAGGCCAAGTAAGTAGGCCTGAGATATTCTACCATAGCCTATAGCCTGTCTGCCTCCCAGGAGGTAAGCTGTAACCTGGGACCCAGCCTGCCTGCCCCCTCCAATGTCTGCAGTAACTAGGGAAAGAGGAGGCCTGCTCTAACCAGAAACACAAGAGGCCTACACCTACCAAAGACAGCACTGTCTGCCTCCAAAGGTATGGCTCTATCTGCCTCAAAGGAGGCTCACTCAACTCAGAGATACTCAGTCCAGATAACATCAGAGATAACCAGATGGCCAGAAGCAAGTGCAAGATCATAAGCAACAGAACCCAAACCATTTTGGTACAACCAGAACCCAATTCTTCCAACACACCAAGTCTCGGAGGCCTTAATAATCCACAAAAGTAAGAAAATTACATAAAAGCCCATTTCATGAAAATAATAGAGGCCCTTAAAGAGGATATAAAGTTCTCTCTTAAAGAAATAAAGGAAAACTCAGGCAAATAGGTAGAAGCCCTTAAAAAGTTGAAAGAAATAAATCACTTAGATAAATACATGAAAACAAAATCAACTAGGTAAAGGTTTTGAATAAAATGGAACTAAAAATGGAAATAGAAAAAATAAAGAAAACACAAAGGGAGGCAACCCTAGAGATGGAAAATTAGGAAGGGAACAGAAGCTACAGCTGCAAGCACCACCAGTAGAATATAAGAGAAAGAAGAATATCAGATGTAGAATATACAATAGAAATATTGAGACTTTTGTCCAAGAAAATACAAAGTGTGAAAAGATTATAACCCAAAATATCCAGGAAATTCAAGACACAATGAAAAGATCAAACCTAAGAATAAAAGAAATACAAGAGGGTAAAGAATGCCAATTGAAAGGGCCAGAAAACATCTTCAACAAAACCATAGAAGAAAATTTCAGGAACCTAAAGAAAGAAATGATCATAAATCTACAAGAAGCCTACCGGACACCAAATAGATTGAACCTGAAAAGAAAATTGCCCTGTCATGAAATAATCAATACACTAAATATAGAGAACAGAAAAATATTAAAAGTGGTAAGGGAAAAAGGACTAGGAACATAGGAAGGCAGACCTATTATAGTTACACCAGAATCTCAACAGTGACTCTAAAAGCCAGAACATAATGGACAGATGTCATCCAGACCCTAAGAGAACACAAATGCCAGTCCATGCTACAATATCAGCAAAACTTTCAATCACCATACATGGAGAAATGAAGATATTCCATGACAAACCAAATTTAAATATTATCTTTCTACGAATCCAGCTCTACAGGGGATACTAGAATCACCAACAAAAGGAGGGTACTTCAGCCAAGAAAACATAAGAAATTAAAGATTTGACAACAAACCCAAAAGAAGAGAATCATGCACACATAATACCACCTCCAGCAACAAAAATTGGAAGAACTAACAATTATCTGTCCTTAATATCTCTCAATATCAAAGGACCCCATTCCCCCCCAAAAAAGACACAGGCTAATGGACTGGATATGTAAATAGGATTCAGCATTTTGCTGCATATAAGAAAGATACCTCAGTGACAAAGACAGATATTATTTTAATGCTATAAAAAAGATTTCTATGCAAATGGTACAATTAAAAAAACTTGTGTTGCCATTCTAATATCCAATAAAATAGACTTTCAACTAAAACTTTTCAAAGGAGATGGGAAAGGATATATAATATTCACGAAAGGAAAAATCCACTAAGGAAGTCACAATCCTGAACATCTTTGCCCAATATTCAAGGGCACAAACATTTTAAAGGAAATTTTACCAAAGCTCAAAACACACATTGAACTTCAAACAATAATAGTGGAAGATATCAACATGCTAGTCTCATGAATGGATAGGTCATTGAAATGGAAACTAAACAGAGACACAGTAAAATTAACAGAAGTTATGAACACAATGGGTTTAACACACACACAAACACACACACACACACAATATTTCACACCAAAACAAGACAATATACCTTCTTCTCAGCACCTCATGTAACCATCTCTAAAATGACCATAAAACAAGCCAACACAGACACAAGAACATTGAAATAATTCCATGCATTCTAACAGAACACCTAGGAAAAACACTAGTCTTCACTAACAACAGAAACAACAGAAAACACACATACTCATGGAAGCTAAACAACTCTCAGTGCAGTGATAATTTTGTCATGGAAAAAAATAGAGGAGAAATCAAAGGCCTTTTAGAATTTAATGAAAATGAAGAAAAATCGTACTTAAACTTATGAGACACATGAGAACAGTGTTAAGAAGAATATTTTTACCTTTAAATTTCTTCATAAAGAAATTTGAGTAATCTCATACAAGCAACTCAACAGCACACTGGAAAGCTCTAAAAGAGAAAGTACCATACATAGGCAAAAGGAGTAGAAGGCAGAAAATAGTCAAACTCAGGGCTGAAGTCAACCAGTTGAAAACAAACAGAATGATGCAAAGAATCAACGAAACCAAGAGATGATAAATTGCGAATATCATTAAGATAGATAAACCTTTAGCAAAACTAACTAAAGGGCACAGAAACAGTATCAAAATTAAAAAGCCAGAAATGAAAAGGGAGACATAACGACAGAAACTTAGCTAATTCAAAAATTCGTCCACACCTACTGCAAAAAACTATACTATAGAAAAACTAAAAAAGTCTAGATGAAATGGATGATTTCCTAGATAGCAAGTACCAAAGTTAAATCAAGATCAGGCAAATGACTTAACAGCCCCATAATCCCTAAGGAAAAAGAAATAGTCCTCAAATCCTCCTAACCCATAAAAGCCTAGGGCTAGATGGTTTTAGTGCAGAATTCTACCAAACATTCAAAGAAAAGCTAATACCAATATTTCTCGAACTATTTTATGAAAGAAGAACAGAAGGAACATTACCTACTTCATTCTATGAAGGCATAGTTACTATAGTACCTAAAACACACAAAGAAATGACAAAGAAATAGAAGTTTAGACCAATCTTGTTTATGAATATTGTTGCAAAAATACTCAATAAAGTTCTCCCAAACTGAATCCAAGAACGCATCAAAACCATCATTCACCAAGATCAGGTAAGCTTCATCCCAGGGATGTAGGGATGGTTCAATATACAAAAATGCATCAACATATTTCACTATATGAACATACTCAAGGGAAAAAGCTACATGTTCATCAATTTGGATGCTGAAAAAAGCCTTCAACAAAATGCAACATTCCTTCATGTTCAAAGATTTGGAGAGATCAGGAATTCAAGGCAGACTTAAACATAATAAAAACAATATATAGCAAACCTTCAGTTAACATCAATTTAAATGGATAAAAACTAAAAGCAAGCCCACTACAATGTAGAACAAGATGAGGATGCCCTCTTTCTCCCTATCTATTCAATACGGTACTGGAATTTCAAGCTAGAGAAATTAGAAAACAAAAGTTGATCAAGTGGATGTGAATTTGAAAGGAAGAAGCCAAAGTATCACTATTTACAGATGATGTGATAGTATACATAAGCAAAACCCCAAATTCCACCTGATAACTCCTACAGCTGAAAACTACCTTCAGGAAAGTGACAGAATATAAAATTAACTCAAGAAAATCATACAAATTATAAACAAACTGAGAAAAAATTATGGAAACAACACCCTTCACAATGGCCATAAATAGTAAAAAATATATTGGTATAACTCTTACCAAGCAAGTGAACGATCTGTATGTCAAGAACTTTAAATCCATGGAAAAAGAAATCAAGACCTCAGAATAATTAAATATTTACCATGATCATGAATTGGTAGGATTAACATAGTGAAAATGGCCATCTTACCAACAGCAAGCAACATATTCAGTGCAATACCCAACAAAACTCAAACAAAATTCTTTACAGATGTGGAAAGAGCAATTTTCAACTTCATATGGAAAAGCAAAAGATCCAAGATAGCCAAATAAATTCATGTGTGTGAATCACCATTCTTCACCTCAAGCTGTATTATAAACCAGTAGTGATAAAAACCACAAAGTATTGGTACAAAGACAGACACTCACACTTACGGAGATTTGATCTTTGACAAGAAGGTAGAAACTTGCAGCGGACAAAAGAAAGCATCTTCAATAAAATGTACTGGTCTAACTGGTAGTCTGAATGTAGAAAAATTAAAATAGATCCATATTTATCACCTTGCAGAAAGCTCAAGTTCAAATGGATCAAGGAATGCAATATAAAACCAGATATACTGAATTTCATAGAAGATAAAGTAGGAAATAGCCTTGACCTCATTCATTCAGTAGCCAGGAGAAGGGAAATTTCCTGAACCCAAACACCAATGACTCAGGCTCTAAGATCAACAATTGATAAATGGGACCTCATGAAACTGAAAGCTTCTGTAAGGCAAAAGAAATCGTCAAAAAAAAAAAAAAAACAAACAAACAAACAAAACAAAACAAAAAACAAATTGGCAACCTAGAGATTGGGAAATTTTTTTCACTAATCCTGTATCTGACATAAGGCTAATATCTAAAATATATAACTTAAGAAGTAAACCTCCATAAAAACCCAGTTAAAATTGAGGTACAGAGCTAATCAGAGTTTTCAGGACAGAATAACCGTGAATCACCAAAAAACACATAAAAAATATTCAAAGTCGGTTGTCATCAAAGAAATGCAAATCAAAAAGATGCTGAGATTTTACTGCATACCAATCGGACTGGCTAAGATCAAAAGTTCAAGTGATACCACATGCTGGAAAGGATGTAGGGAAATAGGAAAATTCCTCTATTGGTAATGATATTGCAAACTGGTACAACCACTCTGAAAAGCTGGTTCTTTGAGAAAATCAACAAGATAGATAAACCCTTAGCCAGACTGACCAAAGGGCACAGAGAAAGTATCCAAATTAACAAAATTAGAAATGAAAAGGGAGATATTACAACAGAAACTGAGGAAATCCAAAAAATCATCAGATCCTACTACAAAAGCCTATATTCAACACAACTGGAGAATCTGGAGGAAATGGACAATTTCCTAGACAGATACCAAATACCAAAATTAAATCAGGACCAAATAGATCATCTAAACAGTCCCATAACCCCTAAAGAAATAGAAGGGGTCATAGAAAGTCTTCCAACCAAAAAAAGCACAGGGCCAGATGGTTCAGTGCAGAAATCTATCAGACCTTCAAAGAAGACCTAACACCAATACTCTTCAAACTATTCCACAAAATAGAAACAGAAGGAACACTACCCAATTCCTTCTACGAAGCCACAATTACACTGATACCAAAACCACACAAAGATCCAACAAAGAAAGAAAACTTCAGACCAATCTCCCTTATGAACATCGATGCAAAAATATTCAATAATATTCTTGCCAACCGAATTCAAGAACACATCAAAACAATCATCCACCATGATCAAGTAGGCTTTATCCCAGGGATGCAAGGTTGGTTCAAGATTCGGAAATCCATCAATGCAATCCACTACATAAACAAACTCAAAGAAAAAAAAACACATGGTCATTTCATTGGATGCTGAAAAAGCATTTGACAAAATTCAGCATCCTTTCATGCTTAAAGTCTTGGAAAGAACAGAAATTCAAGGCCCATACCTAAACATCGTTAAAGCAAAATATACAGCAAACCAGTAGCCAGCATCAAACTAAATGGAGAGAAACTTGAAGCAATTCCACTAAAATCAGGGACTAGACAGGGCTGCCCCCTTTCTCCTTATCTTTTCAATATTGTACTTGAAGTACTAGCTCGGGCAATTAGACAACATAAGGAGGTCAAAGGGATACAAATTGGAAAGGAAGAAATCAAACTATCATTATTTGCAGATGATATGATAGTCTACCTAAGTGACCCAAAAAACTCCACTTGAGAACTCCTACAGCTGATAAACAACTTCAGCAAAGTAGCAGGTTATAAAATCAATTCAAGTAAATCAGTGGCCTTCCTATACTCAAAGGATAAGCAGGCTGAGAAAGAAATTATGGAAATCAATCTAGATATTCCTCTGAAAATTGGAAATATTTCTACCTAACATCTCAGTTATACCATTCTTGCACATATAATCAAAAGATACCCCGCCATACCACAAGGTCACATGCTCCACCATGTTTAGAGTACCGTTATTTGTCATAGTCAGAAGCTGGAAACAACCCATATGTCTCAGCAAAAGAATGGATACAGAAAATGTAGTTTATTTACACAATGGAATACTATTCAGCTATTAAAAATGAGGACGTCATGAAGTTTGCAAGTAAATGGATAGAAATAGAGAATATCATCCAAAGTGAAGTAACTCAGACATAAAAGGACATTCATGGCTTATACTCACTGATAAGCAGATATTAACCAAAAAGTACAGAATACCTAGGGTACAACCCATAGACCTTAAGAAGTATAACAAACCGAAAGGCCCAAGTGAGCATGCTTCAATCTCACTTAGAAGGAGGAAAAAATAATTACTTTAGGCAGATGGAGGGAGGGACCAGGATGGGAGAGGGGAGGGGGAGATGATAGAATAACAGGATCAGGCATGAAGGGAGGGGCAGGAGTAAAGCCCACAGGGCCAATAAAATGAATGGAAATAAGCAGCTTCGGTATGTGGGAGGTGGGGGCACCCTGTAGAAAATGCCAGAGATCCTGGTGGTGAGAAACTCTAAGCACTCAGTGGGGGTGATATTAGCCAAAATGCCGAGTGTACAACATTGGGGTTAGAGAACTCAAAGTGTCTTGCTCCAGTAGATAGACATGTCCTCAAGTATAGGGACAAGGTTAATAATCCAGAGTCAAATTTTCTGACCATAAATTGTTACCATTTAAAATAACTGCAAACTGAAGAAAAGGTGGTCCAATTGACTGGCCCAACTTGGGATCCATCACATGGAAGCAAAGCAAGGCCTGACACTATTACTATGATGTGCTTACAGACAGGATCCTGAGAAGCCCTATCAGCACTTGATTGAGACAGATGTAGATATTTACACCCAACCATTGAACTGAAGTCAGGGACCACTACGGTTGAATTAGAGGAAGGATTGAAGAAGCTGAAGGAGAGAGTGATCCCATAAGACCAGCAATCTCAACTAACCCAGACCCCAGAGAAACAGAGACTGAGTCACCATCCAGAATCATACAGAAGTGTAGAGAAATCTCCCTTAATTATCTATTGGCTAATAAAGATTAAAAATAGCCAGTTGCTGGGCAAAAAGGAGGAGGCAGGTTTTTCAGGCAAGACAGGAAGAGGAGGGAGAAGGGAGATGGACAGTGGGGGAATTGTTGGAAGGAAATGTCTTAGCTAGGGTAACTATTTGTGTTATATAAAACATTTGCAAATATTACCTAAGAAGGAAAATGTTTATTCAGCACTTACTTCCACATCAGAGTTTATTATTAAAGAAAGTCAATGCAAGAACTCACATAGGGTAAAATGTTCTGTAGATGTTTGATAAATCCATTTGGTTTATAACCTGTCTTAGTTTCATTATGTCTCTGTTTAATTTCTGTTTCAATGACCTGTCCATTGGTGAGAGTGGTATGCTGAAGTCTGCCACTATTATTGTATGGAGATTAATGTGTGTTTTGAGATTTAATAAAGTTTCTTTTATGAATATGGGTGCTCTTGCAATTGGGTCATAGATGTTCAGAATTGGGACTTTCTCTCAGTGGATTTTTCCCCTTGATGAATATGAAGTGCCCTTCATTACACTTGATAATTTTTGGTTGAAAGTTTACTTTATTGGATATTAGGATGGCAACTCCTACTTGTTTCCCGGGAGCATTTGCTTGGAAGACCTTTTTCCATCCTTTTACTCTGAGATAGTGTCTGTCTTTGCTATTGAGATATGTTTTTTGTAAAGCAGCAAAATGTTGGATTTTGTTCGTGTATCCAGTCTGTTAGCTTATGTCTTTTTATAGGTGAGTTGAGCCCATTTTTATTAAAGAGTGAAGATTGTTGGAACTGGATATGTTTGCTTTTACAGGGGGTTTTATGTACTTCTGGTTCTCTCCTTTTGACTTTGTTGTGAGATGTTTAATATCATGTCCTTTCTTTGGTTCAGGTACCTTCCTTGTGTTGCAAGTTTCCTTCTAGGATTCTCTTTAGGACTGGATCGGTAGATAGATACTGTTTGAATTTGGTTTTGTCCTGGAATATTTTTGTTTCTTCATTGATGTTGATTGAGAGTTTTGCTAGGCATAGTAGCTTGAGCTGACATTGGTGTTTTCTTAGTCTGCATAAACTCTGACCAGGCTCCTCTGACTTTCATAGTCTTTGTTGAGAAGTCTGGTGTAATTCTGATAGATCTACCTTTTTATGTTTCTTGGCCCTTTTGTCAAGGCTTGACACTGTTACTAAGGCTATGGAGCACTCACAAAAATGGACCTAGCATGGCTGCACTCCAGAAGACCCAACAAGCAGTTGAAAAAGTCAAATACAGATATTTGTGCCCAACCAATGGACAGAAGCGGCTGAACACTGTTGTTGACTTAGGGAAGGCTGAAAGACGCTAAGGAGAAGGGCAATGCTGTAGGAGGACTAGCACTCTCAATTAATCTGGACCCCCAATATCTCTCAAACACTGGACCATCAAACAGCAACATACAAACAATCTGAGGCCCCCAACATATATACAGTAGATGACTGCAGGGTCTGGGTACATTCAGAGATGACGCACCTAATCCTCAAGAGACTGGAGGCTCCAGGGAGCTTAGAGGTCAGGTAGGGGGGCATCCAATTGGAGAATGGGTTGGAGAGGAGGTTTGGGATATGAACAGTCAGAATTTGGATGGAGATCAGGGGTAAATAAAATATGGAGTGTAATAAATTAATTAATAAATGTAAAAGAATGCACACAAGAAAGCAACCTGGAGGCAGAAGCAAATGCAGAAGCCATGGAAGGGTGTTACTTACTGGCTTGCTTTCCCCAGCTTGCTCAGACTGATTTCTTATAGAATCCAGTACCACCACTGACCCAGAGGTAGCCCCATCTACAATGGACTAGGCCCAACCTCATCAATTACCAATAAAGAAAATTCCCCACAGGCTTCCCTACAACCTGATCTTATGAAGATATTTTTTAAATTCATATTCCCTCCTCAGACTAACTTTGTCAAATTGACATAAAATTATCCACTATAAACAACATATTTTTTATTTTCTTTGGTATTTAGCTAGTGGTAATGATTGTTTTTAAACAAATATTTACTTTCAAAATTGTCCATGAATGTAATTTTACTATAAAAATGCAGTCACTCTAGATCAGGAATAAAAAGCTTTTATGATCACACAGAGAGAAATAACTCCTACTCTTTCATTATGACAATAGCCTTTAAGAAATTTGAGGGTTTAGATATTTTGATATTTATCCCCATAAACAAGAAAATAGTGTAACCCTTTCATGTATTATTTTTACTTCGTATTTCTATCTTACAAGCATACATTGAGCTTCAAAATAATAAACTGGCTTGTTCTCAGCCAGAGAAAAACTGCTGAACTTTCCTGTAAATTGTATTGTAACAAACGTCTCCATAGTGCACAAAAGGGATTTATGAATAAGAGTTGTACAACAGAATTATAATCTTCTATTTAGATATTATATATGAAGTAGAAAAGAAAATAATATACCTAGGTTGAAGCAAATCATATAAAGGTTTTGAAATATTATGCTGGAGGTATTGAATTTAAAAAGTGTTAATAAATATTATCCATGAAACTGCCTTAGAATGTAAACTCTATGCAAATTTCCTTCATTGAGGTTCTCTGAAATAATTTAAACTATATCTGCATTCAACTACTGAACAAATATTAGAAGTGATTAAAAGTAATATGATTGTCTCCTTATTTGAATGAACTAATATGCTATATTTATAACCTTTGTATATATTATTATTATTTCAGATATGAGCTATTGTATGGGTATTTGTGATATGTGTTTTGTCTTTCCTTTTATATCAATATTTTGTTATATTGAAATATTAAATGCTACAACTCAGCATATATGATAGCACTATGTACTACTAACTGGATAAAAAGTCAAAGAAAATAAAAGATAGAGCTTTAGTCCTTATCTAATAGATCTTTGAGAAGTCAAATGTGTTGTCCTATCATTTCAGTGAATAAGAAACGAAATTCTTAAGAAGAATAAGTAATCATGGGAGTCAAATATTAAATATGATTTATAGTTTAAAATAATGCTGGGAATTTGCAGTTTTGGTGTAATTATTTTAAAACATGTTCTTACTATCCGAAAATTCATTCAATATAACATATCTTTCTTTACCTTTGATAAGTACGTTATATTAGAATAAATTATTAGGTCTCTGATTTTATTTCTGCCAAAGAACAAGAAAGTTGTCGAAATTGTTGTTTTTTATTGGATGAGTCTCATTCGTAAAATGCCCTTGTCCTGTGAAGAACAGGAATCTGGGGAAATCAGAAAACTATTCCATACTCTACAGCTCATGTGCTGAACTTCCTCCTTTTTAGAGTCTGTCTAGGTGCCTAAGTGCTTGAAACTTTTATAAGTTTAATGTACCCTACTCAAATGAATGCTAGCTATAAATGGATACTAGCCAGCATCCTCAAATTCCCCTCAAATACCTTTCCCAGGTCACTGTAAGAAAGGGAAAGATTTTTCTTAAGCATTTATCTTTGGTATTAAACTTAACATTGATTGTTGGTTTTTTACAACTTGTAACAAACTAGAAACACCTGTGAGGAAGGAACTCAACTGATAAATTTCCTCTGATATAGTGGCTTAGAGACATATATGTGAGACATTTCCATGAGTGATGATAGATGCTAAATGATCCACCTACTATGGGCAGGGTCACTTTGAACATATGGATCTTTGATTTATAAGAAAGAAATCTGAGCAAGACACAGAATGTAGGTCCTTTTTGTCTCTGCCTCAAGAACCTACTCTGACTTCCCTGGGTGATAAATTGTGACATGGACATTTTAAAATAAAATATGCCACTACCTTTTTCTTGCTAATTATATTAGTATTTTAATAAGGGTATCATAAGCCAAACTAGGACACTGACATTTTTGAAAACTTATAGTGTCATGTGAACACTAGCAATGACTTAATTGTGCCAGGAATAGAAAACCAGCTATTGCAGTCATCTGACATTTCTTTGCTCTCCTAAGATATCCATAATATTATGAAATATGCTCTTTAGTTTATAACCAGAAAAAAAAAGTTTCCGAATCTGTTCCTAAACATCAAAATGTCATACTCCTTTCTTTCATGTTAGACATTTTTAATATTTGAACAGAGTCCATTTTGATATCTCAGACATATGGTTGGCACAAAATTTGAAGTTCGCACAAAATTTGGTCAGTAGTGAACTTATTAAATGAACCAGCCTTCTAAAGGAAAAGAACTTGTAAACACAGAGTGATGTCACAATCTCAGAGGTAAAACAAATGTCACAAGTCAGAACAGGTTATTATAACATTGTGTCCAGTGATGAGAACCACACAGCATAAAAGTATGCATTGGTCTATGGAAACCATATAAAAGCTAGGTCATGTGAGCAGAAAAAAGAAAGATAAACCTAGTAAAAATTTTAGTATGTCAATCGAATAAAATAAGACATTTTGCTTAAAGTTGATATGTTGTAAACCATTCCCATTTTTATTCAGAATGTTTCTGTACTCTTAATATTTTTTAAAGAAGTCTATAAAATTATTTCTATAAAATTGTAACTATATTTAATACTACTTTTTAATTTTTAAGTTTCCCACTTACAACAAATCTGATATTAAAACCTAGTATTATTTATAATCTTTGTTTCATTTCTTAAAATTTCAAAGTGAAGTAGTAGCAGTAAATTTACAAAGAAACTAGCTGCACCTGGGCAACATTTCTATACTTTAATTACAGAATGATAGAATCTTTCCCTCCCTATAATGATTAAAAGACTAGAGTAAAATACAATAGAACTCCATTTAATTACAGGATATTATTGTCCTTTCAAGATTTATAGATGATTATTAATGGCATGTAATGATCAAAATTCACTATGTATTCAATAATATACATCAATTTTAAATTCACAGGCCTACACATATACTGTAATGTTGTCTAAAATACTGTGAATGTTTTAATAGTACACTAAAATTTTGGAGCTAATTGAAATGTTCATAGGACAAATTTAAACACGTGTCTTTCATAAACATTGTATATATATATATTGTCATTATCTTTGTTAATGTTGCATAATTTGGGGGCAAAATATCAGGAAATTTTTTATACATGTAATATTGTATTTTTATGTTGTTGTTACTGCAGATATTATTTTTATAGACATGATTTTGTGAGTATTCGAACTTATACATATAAATTTCTAAACTCACATATTTTCAATATTTTAGAGAACTGTCTTTAACTCTACAGAAATCAACATTTACTACCATTTTTAATTCTTTTATGATTTTAAATTTTTCTTTTCCTTTAAAAAATTCTTACAAGAAATAGAATTGTATCACTTTCTCCCATCCCTTTTCTCCTCCTCAGCCCCTCTCTACTGAACTACCTTGAGCTCTTCTCAAGTATCTCCATTCTGAAACTGTTAGCATCTCTTTTATAACTTAATTACATAATATATATGTCTGTGCATACACACTCAAAACCTCTTGGTGACTACATTTTGTAGTTTCTGGGTGTATTGTTTCAAGGCTCACCAGTCTACACTGTACAATCAATAAAGAGCTCATCTCTTAGAGAGACAAATGAATATATTTCACCATGTCATAATTAATATATCCTGTATATATTTGCAGTATTTGTTGTTGACAGTTCAAATAAATCATGTTCTGATCCTAAATTTCTGCTTTGTGTATGAATATTATCAGATTAGCAATCACTTTGCTTATCTATTTTAATGTTTATTTACTTATTTATTTATTTATTTATTTATTTATTTATTTATTTATTGGTTTTTCGAGACAGGGCTTCTCTGTGTAGCTCCAGCTGTCCTAGAGCTCACTCTGTAGACCAGGCTGGCCTCGAACTCAGAAATCTACCTGCCTCTGCCTACCAAGTGCTAGGATTAAAGGCGCGTGCCATCACTGCCTGGCCACTTTGCTTACCTAATATATTGATCTATAAAAGATTTGGGAGCACAAAAATTATTAAGATGTTATATTGAATTTTTGTCTGTATAATTTTTTATTCCTGTGAAAAGGTACCATGACTAAAATCACTTATAGAGAAAATGTTAATTTGGAGTTTACAATTTCATGTAGTTAGTCTCTATGACCATCATGGTAGGGAACATGGCAGCAGGTAGGTATCTATGACTACTGGATTGGTTGTCAGAACCTCAGGTCTTATTTCTTGTTTCATAATCACAAGTCAGAACAGAGGTAACTGGTGTTTGTGTGGGCTTCTGAAACCTCCATACCTGCCTCAAGTGACATACCTTCCACACCCTCTATTTCTTCCAACTAGGGACCTGTTGAAGTTTGTATTTTTGCTATGTATTGCAATGTTAAATTCTATTGTTAATGTTAATTCTATAGTTAATGTCTATTGTTATAATGTTAAATTCTATGTATTATAATGTTAAATGTATTATAATGTTAAACCAAGGCATGGTTGCCCACAGAGACAAGAGAGCCAGAAGTGACAGTATGTAACTATGCTTCCCCAAGTTATCCTTGATTGGTGAATGAAGAGACCTCAGGCCTATAGCTGGGCAGAAGAGACATAAGCAGAGTAGAAGATACCATGATAAGTAAAGAAAACATGACCATGACGTCTGGCTAATTGGATTTAAGAGAAGCCCAGATAGAAGATGGAAAATTATAATTAGGGATTGCTTATGGGAAAATAAATTTTATTAGCTTAGATGGTAGATATTTGCCTAGCTCTAGCTCTATAAAGGCTTATTATAAATATAAAGGTTTTATGTCTTTTGTCTGGTAACTGAGTTATCAAAGGCAACATTGAAACCCTGATTTGAGATTAAATATGGGAACCAAATATTCAAATATATGAACCTGCAAGGTCCATTCCCATCCAAACCACCAGACTTTACAGCAGACATACTTAAGAAGACTCAACATACTGCATCGAATATATTCAGTTCTCAAATTTTGTGTAAGAAAATAATGTGGTGTCAGAAAGCAGTAGAAAACTTTGAAACATTTTGAAGTTCTGAAACCTCCAGGTGGATCTCAGCTTTTTACTTGTGATGTGGCTGTAACTAGCAGCAACAGGTAAGTTATTTGCATGCAAACTGAGAACTTGCCAGAGTTCAAGAAAGTCAAGAAGACTTGAGGAACAGGGTAACAAATGGACCAGTGGGTAAAGGCGTTTGCTTACAAGTCTAGTGATTTGAGTTCAATTGTCAGAACTATCTGTTTGACACAGAGAATCAACTGACCTGGGCTCACCTACCCTGAACTGAAAATCAGGGAGCCTGTGTGGGTCTGACCTTGTCCCTCTGGTTATATATTATGGTTGTGTAGCTCCGTGTTCTTAGGGAACTCCTAACTGGAAGCAGGGGCTGTGTCTGGCAGTTTTGCCTAATTTTGTGACTCATTTCCTCCTGAGTTACCTTCTTCCAGTCTTCACAAGAGAGCATGAGCCTACTTTTATTGCAACATGATATGCTATGTATGGTTTAAATCTCTGGGAGACCTGTCCTTTCCTGAAGTTCAAGGAGGAGGAGTGGATTGTGAATAGGATGCAACTAGGAGGGGGACTGGGAGGAGAGGAGGGAGGAAAACCTCTGGTCAGGATGTAATAGAAGAGAGAATACTACTATTAATAAAGGAAATAAAAAGACAACTCTGGCAAGTTGTTCTGTAACTTCCTTGTGTGCACAAGGATAAGCTCTTATACACACAAATTATCATCCCTGAAAACATACAAGTGCAATACAAACTGATAAGGTTGTATACATTTGATATGTATAATATAATGTTTACAACAATTAACTAATTACAACAACTAATGGAAAAAGAGGTCATGATTTTGAAAAATGTACAAGTAGTGGTTTATGAGAGAGCTAGGAAGGAAGAAAGAGAAGGGAAAGTCAATGTAATTACATTATTTCAAGAAAATTTTAAAGAAATATATTAATCATTTCATAACACCATTATCTTATTTAAAAGAATTTTGCAATATTTTAGTAGAAATAGACTTTTGTAATTTTTTTGTATTCTAAATTTTTCAAAATAAAATCTTCACATGACAGAAATATATAATCTATTTCTCTTCTTTGAAAAAATGAAGACATAGTGACATAATGTGACATTTTATACTAGATGGATTTCTGAAATTAGACATTAGAAAAACCACAACTAAAGTTAATTTGTAAAGTAATTATTAACAGTGTATGAGGGCATTGTAAGTGTAGCATAATGACATAGCATAAAATATGGGTATTTGTACAACAGCAACTAAAGGATTCATATTAAATATTTGTACTTTTTATATACAACTTTCTCAAAGTTTAGTATCAGTCCTGAAACTCTGTACTAACTTTTACTATTGCAATAATATTGTACCTTTAATTATTTGAGGGAAATATATAAAAATGTTTAGGGGGCAAGGTAAAGTTTTGTTATAATGAGAAGAGATACTGATTATCCATATGAAGCTAATCAATAACATGAATATTTAAACTGGATAATTTTAATGAATCAAAAATTATTTAATATTCATATTCTTCTTGCTAAGACAAAACATATTACAGATTTTGCCTTTGTTTTTTCTTAATTAAGAATGAATTTATACTGGCTTTATTATACTTATACATACACTTGAATGTGTAAGATGCTGGATATCAAAAATGTACATCCTGACCTGTGACCTCCAAAGCCTTATAAGTCAATGTACCAGTAGACAAGTAATATTACAAAACTGATAATCTGAGGTCATCTCAGAGATATAAGTCATAACAACAGTGTAAGAAAGATACATTTTTCCATAGAAAATATCTTCACACTTTAGAGCATAAGTCATGCTATCAGAAGTTAAGTCCTGTTACAAAAGTGAAGTGTTTTCCATTTATTACTAAAAAATATTGAACTGGCATTCAAATATTGATTACAAATATTAATATTAATGCATGTAGTATTGCATATACAAGTATGTGAAACATTTTAAAATACATAAACCTGTATATAATTATAATATAATTATAGTTATATATTAGCATTTTAATAAAATATATTATATGGTATACAGAATTATCATGGTGAACTATTTCATACTACGGTATACAGTTTTTATTTTTTATGTTTTAATTTTGTTTCTGTTGGTGTTGTGTGTGTTTGTGTGTGCGTTTGTGTGTGTGTGTGTGTGTGTGTGTGTGTGTGCTCACGCATGCACGCACATTGGCTCATGAAGGTCAATGGTGTCAAATCTAACTCCAACAAGAATTACAGGTAGTTTGGAAACATTTGATAAGGATGCTGGGGGGAAAACAGGCATTTTATTACAATTTTAGATTTGTCTTGGAACTGATAATTTCTATTTTTAAATAATAGTTGGGGGCTGGAGAGATTGCCCAGTGGTTAAGAACACTGGCAGCTGTACCAGATGACAGAGGTTCAATTCCCAGGACCCACATGGCAGCTTTCAAATGCCTGTAATTCCTGTTACAGGGGATCAGACATCCTCACATAGATATACATGCAGAGAAAACACCAATGTACATACAATAAAAATAAACAAAATATTTTAAAATATAATTTATAGGCATTCACATCATGTTTGGACCCAATCAGCCTACATTTTCCCCCTCTGACCTCTGCTCTCTCTCCCTCCTACTTTTCCTTCACAATGATTTCTGCTATTAATGAGGATATTAATATCTCAGAAGCACATCATTCCTCAATCTGTTCCATTTGGATTGACCAGTTCAATAATGAACTTTACTTGTTCACCTAGTCACAAAAAAAGAATCATCCTTAAAATGGAGGAAATAAATAAATAAATATATAAATAAACAAATAATAAGCTCTCAGTGTCATGAGATGGTTCACAGTTAAAGAGCCATACATATGGTACACAAGCATACATGCAGGTAAAATATTCCTACTCATAACATAAAAATAAATAAATAGTCTTTCAGGACAACTCAGTCTGAAAATATACTGTTGAGAGTAAAATCCTGGGCTATCCTTTACACAGCAATTTTCAATAGCAGAGACCCATGAAGTACAAACCAAGTAAGCATGGACTGGAATCTTTGCATGATAAAATGAAGTAAAACAAAACATTTATTTTGTTAAGTTGTTTTTCCACCAGTAATGTTTTTGCATAGTCATGAAAGGCTGAAGAACAAAAATTTGTATGGGTATGCTGATTTCTGCTATAATCATACTTGACCATCAGCTTCAGAATCCTATGAAAGAGTTTTTTAGAGGGATTCTGAAAAATCTTGAAGACAGCTACAAGCAAATGTTTAGGATTATATAATCAGAGCTAAATGGGTAATACTGTAATAAATACTAGTATTAACATATATTCATAAATTAAATGAGTCTCCTTTATCATAGAAACTCCAGTTTCTTTCTTTAACTTTTGGGATTTAAACGTTTAATTACTTCTTATGTTAAAACATTTTTATTATCTTTTCATTTATGTGTATTATGTATCTGCTTTTGTTTATATGCAAAATATTGAAGTAAGTGTCTATAATATACAGTAAGAGGGTCGTGGGATTATTGGAACTTTAGCTTCAATTCGGGTGATTCACCATGTACCTGCTTAGAACAATATTTAGGTCAATTACTAGGGCAGTAAGTTCTCATAAATGCTTAGCCATCTCTCTAACACCAATAGAATATATTTTATATTTTAATAAAATAACATTTTAGCAAACAATATATGAATCGATACATTTTAATTAATAATTTTTAAAAATATTTTTATTTATTAATTTGCTTCCTTGTTTTACATGTGAACATGTACAAACATGTGTCTGTAACAGCGCATAAGGGTGAAGTTAAGAGTATCCAAGAGTCAGTTCTATTCATCTACTATCTGGGCTCAAGGATGGTACTTTTACCCACTGAACCATCTTGGTTGCCCTTCTGTAATCATAAATGAATCCAGAATGATACTTGAGTGCCTTTGAAAAATAACTTGATGTAAAATAATGAGATTCAAAAACTTATCTGTGAAAACATTTATGAACATTAAACAGAAACTGACAGTACCAGTTGGAACACATTATTCACTTGGAAACTCTCCATTGCTTCACACCAGCAACTGAAATAAAACATTTCAACAGTACTCACAGGATTTTGAATGCAGCTGTTCAGTCAATTATATTGATGATACAGTGTATCATAGGGATTTTCACCCAGAAAATACTACCAAAATAAAAGAATTCTAACAGAAAGAAAAACGAGATACCCCAGTCATGCAGGAGTTCCCTGTGATATTTGGTACTCTCGATTTTGGGTTCAACTTCTTGCTCCATGAATATTCGTATTTTGAAACTTGCTTTGACAATCAGTTCATAGTGTAAGCAACTCGAAGTACAATTGCAAGACTGAAACTTTCAGAGAGAATCTTACTTCAAAATTAGATTTAAATTTTCAGAATCTGTAAAGTGTGGTGGTTTGAATATTCTTGGCCCAGGGAGTGGCAATATGAGGAGATATAACCTTGTCAAAGGAGGTGTGGCATTTTTGGAGAAAATGTGTCACTTTGGGTATTGGAGACCTTCTTCCTAAAAGCCTTAAAAGACAATTTTCTCATAGTTCTCTTTGGAACAAGTTATAGAGCTCTCCTCTCATTCTCTAGCTCTACTCCTGCCTGACTGCTGCCATGCTTCCCATCTTGATGACAATGGATGGAACCTCTAAACCTATAAGCTAGCCCAAATTAAATGTTCTTTGTAAGAATTGTCTTGGACATGGCATCTCTGCACAGCAATGTAAAACCTATCTAAGATAATAAGTAACAAGTCCATTGACATGCAAAAGTAATTAAAATTTCAGTGAAACCACCAATATGTTGCCACTGTTTTAAAGATAGCATTGCCTGACCTCTTTTTACTTACCAAAGAAACTGATACCTAGAAAAAAATTAATTTAAGTAAATATCAAAGACTATGTAGATAAAATAACAAGAAAACAAGCAAGCAAAAAATTTGTGTATGCATTTTACTCTACTGTAGGGAATTGGGACTGCAATAAACTCATGTTTTACCTGAGCTAATGCATAAGGCAGAAACAGGTTTAGTTCATTAGCTTAGTATTGACACTATTCATTTTATTTGGTTTACCCTATCATGGTTTGATAAGATGTTGAGAAAGTGGACAAATATGTCCCAATAGAAAGTAGCTACTGAAACATTTGCCAGGTGTTCATTGCTGACTAGAAGAAAAGCAAGAATAGAATGCCTAAGATTACAAAGGAGTAATCTAGAGTTCTGTGATCACAAGGCTTATAATATGATGTTATCTAATACATACAGAGTGAAATCTAAGCATGGAAAAAATGTGATAGTTGATGGATGAAGCATCCAGTGTTAACAACTGCATGTGAGCACATTCTGATCAAAGATATGTCCTTCTCTTCATCAGTATATATTCTCTATAATTATATGGCTACACACACACACACACACACACACACACACACACACTCACACACACACTCACACACACACACAAATAATTTCTAAACTCCATTTACTAATTAAAATGAGTTATAAAATTGAATTTGTCTTATTTTTATTCATTTATTCTAATTTTTACAGTCCTTTTAAAATTAATTCATTCTTCCATCATATATTTCATCTTGACTATAATTTTTATTCCTTCATCTCTTGCCAATCCTTTCTTCTTCCCACCTTTGCTCTCAACCCAATCTACTCTTCATTTCAGTTCAGAAAAGGGCAGGTTTACCAGTGATATCAACCAAATATAGCATGATAGCTTTCCTGAAGACTAAGCACATTCTTTCATATTAAGACTGGGAAAAGGCAACTAAGTAGAGGAAAGAAGCCCCAAAATCAGGCAAAAGATTTAGAGACAGCTCCAATTCCTACTGTTATGAGTACCACAAGAATACCAAGCTACACAGCATAACATATCAACAGCAGGTCTAGATCAGACTCATACAGTACCCCTGATTTTTGGGTCTGTCTCTGTAGGGCTGTAAGAGATCAGCTAAGTCACTTCTCTGGGTTTTCTTGTGTTTTTTATCCCTCTGGCTCCTTCCTCCCCTTATGCCATAGAAGTCACAGAATGCTTTTAAAACTAGAATGGAGCAGTGTTTCATTTCTGCTTCAGTCTTTTTAAAATGTTCTTATTTTTTTTTGAAAAATAAGAAAATAAATAAAAATACAGTAGAAATAAATGTTATAGACTGAAAGTCCAGTTATTTCAATAAAGAAGGAAAATATAAAATTAATAATATAGCTCATCTTTCATTTATTGATTCTGCAAGTATTAATTAAACACGTTCTGTTTTTAATGTTGTTTGATATAATAGAAATATATTGGTGTTCTGTTCAGGAACTTTTCCCCTGTGCCCATATCCTCAAGTGTTTTCCCTAGTTTCTTTTCTATTAGTTTCAGTGTGTCTGGTTTTATGTGGAGATCCTTGAACCACTTGGAGTTGAGCTTAGTACAAGGAGATAAGAATGGATCAATTTGTATTCTTCTGCATGCTGACCTCCAGTTGTTCCAGCACCATTTGTTGAAAAGGCTATCTTTTTTCCACTGGATGTTTTCCAATCCTTTGTCGAGGATCAAGTGAACATAGATGTATGGAAAAATGAGAACTCATAAAATTACAAAGTTTCTGTAAGTCAAGGGACACTGTCAAAAGGACAAAATGGCAACCAACAAATTGGGAAAAAACCTTTACCAACCCTACATCTGATAGAGGGCTAATATTCAATATATACAAAGAACTCAAGAAGTTAGACCCCAGGGAACCAAATAACCCTATTAAAAATGGGGTACAGATCTAAACAAAGAATTTTCACCTGAAGAAATTTAGATGGCTGAGAAGCACCTTAAGAAATGCTCACTATCATTAGTCATTAGGGAAATGCAAATCAAAACAACCCTGAGATTTCACCTTATACCAGTCAGAATGGTTAAGGTTAAAAACTCAGGAGACATCAGGTGTTGGTGAGGATGTGGAGAAAGAGGAACACTCCTCCACTGCTAGTGGGATTCTAAGATGGTACAACCACTATGGAAATTAATCTGGTGGTTCCTCAGAAAACTGGACATGACACTTTTGGAGGACCCTGCTATACCTCTCCTGTGCATGTACCCAGAGGATTCCCCAGCATGCACTTAGGACACATGCCCCATTATGTTCATAGCAGCCTTATTTATAATAGCCAGAACCTGGAAAGAACCCAGATGTCCCTCAATGGAGGATTGGATACAGAAAAAGGTGGTATATTTACACAATGGCATACTACTCAGCAATTAAAAAGTGAATTCATGAAATTTTTAGGCATATGGTTGGAACTGGAAAATATCATTCTAAGTGAGGTAACCCAATCACAAAAGAATACACATGGCATGCAATTTCTGATAAGTGGATATTAATTAGCCCAGAAGCTCTGAATACCCAAGCCACAAATCGCATATCAAATGACTCCCATGAAGAAGTAAGGAGAGGGCCCTGATCTTGGGCAGGCTTGATCTAGCATTGTAGGGGAGTACAAGGACAGAGGAAAAGGAGGGACGTGATTGGAGAATGAATGGAGAGAAGAAGGCTTATGGGACATATGGGGACAGGGGAACTGGGAAAGGGGAAATCATTTGGAATGTAAACAAAGAATATAGAAAATAACAAAAAAAGGAGAAAAAAAGATATGTTGTCTGCAATAAAAAAAGAAATATATTACAGTACAATTATTCCCTGGCTGAATATTATGCTGGGGATAGAAGTGAAAAACCAGCATAATACATTCATGGCTCAAGAGTGGTTTATGTCTAGAGAAAGAATAAAGTGAGTGTGAATGATATTTCCAAAAGTAGTCACAAAGCCTTCACAGAGCAATATTTGTGAACAGATCTATTATGTTCACACTTAAGAGCAAATCTTTCAGATGGTAAAAAGACTATCCTAAAAGATGCGTGTTACAATTCCCAAATTGCAAAAGCCTCAGTTAATATAAGCCACAGAAAGGAGAATAAAAGCAAGGGTCAGACCTTAAATGACAGGGACCTTTATCAGAAAGACTAAGTTTCCTTGTATTCCTCTTTGGATTAATTCCTTGATTATTTCCTTTGTTTTGCACAATGGGCAGTCTATATATCATTCCTTAAGAAATGTCTAAGAGACATAACATCCTACCTTATAAATTCTTGCTATTCCATGTGCATTACCACTCTACTCACAATAGCTAGGGAATGGAAATAACAGAAGTGCCTCCTCTCAACTTATGGATAATCCCTTAAATGTGCTTTTATAGCCTCATCAGTGCATCTAAATCATTATGTACATAATACCAATACATGTCACAGATGATGATAGTGTTTGTGTCTCTTTCCCAGAATTTTGTGCATATATTATCTTAATGTTGTATACTAATATTACTCTAATTTTTTGACATTTAAAAATATGATGCATCACTAAACTTTAGGGGCATAATATTGGTTTTAGTCCTGTAGTAGTAAGTGTTAGATAGAAATAAAAAAAAATCATCCTCTACACCAATTTTATCTTTCATGCTACAAATATTCAAACATTTAGAAATTACTTATTTATGAAGATGGTGGCATTTGCAAATCCCAAACTATTATCCTGAAGCCTGTATAAATTTTTAATAGTCATAGAGATTGACACCAAAATCTCCTCTGGTGTAATTTATTTTCTTCCTAGCAGTTATGCAAAGATAATGGGGATCTTACATCCCATATATTTCCACATCAAATAACTAATTTTCTTTAAAGTACATAGGTCCTAAAACATGTGGAAATCATTATTATATAAAAATAAATAATGATATTTTTATTTTATTTATATTTATTTTTTTACTTATTTTCATTTTCTATATTCTTTGTTTACAGTCCAAATGATTTCCCCTTTCCCGGTTCTCCCCTCCCCATAAGTCGCATAAGCCCTCTTCCCTCCACCCACTCCCCAATCAACCCCCTCCCACTTCTATGTCCTGGTAATCCCTTACATTGTTGCATCAAGCCTTTCCAGGACCAGGGCCCTCTCCTTCCTTCTTGGGAATCATTTGATATGTGAATTGTGTCTTGGGTATTCAGAGCTTCTGGGATAATATTCACTTATCAGTGACTGCATTCCATGTGTGTTCTTTTGTGAATGAGTTAACTCACATACGATGATATTTTCCAGTTCCAACTATTTGCCTAAGAATTTCATGAATTCATTGTATTTAATTGGTGAGTAGTATTCCATTGTGTAAATATACCACCTTTTCTGTGTCCATTCCTCCACTGAGGGATATCTGGGTTCTTTCCAGCTATTATAAATAAGGCTGCTATGAACATAGTGGAGCATGTGTCCTTATTGCATGCCGGGGAATCCTCTGGGTATATGCCCACGAGTGCTATAACAGGGTCCTCCGGAAGTGTCATGCCCAGTTTTCTGAGAAACTGCCAGATTATTTCCAAAGTGGTTGTACCAGCTTGCAATCCCACCAGCAGTGGAGGAGTCTTCTTATAGATAATTTATCCAAAGAGATTTACATGGATATTTTGTTGCAGTGTTTTATTTATGTGTTAGAGGGAATAAGGAGTAAATGAATCCTAGCTCAAAACAACCTAGATAGCCATTGTGTGGATATTTTAGTACATATGAACGGTATTGTCTACAAGATTGTATAGAGCAGAGAACAAAATGGAAATATCTACAGAGTAATACAGGATGAAAAAACTTATCTTTAAATCATTGTTTTTACCAGAGTTAGAGTTCACATGCAGAAAATTACAAAAAAAATCCATAAGTTGCATCTATCGATCTGTCTTTTATCTATTTGTGTATCTACTTATGTATTTATCATACACACACACACACACACACACACACACACACACACACACATATGTTTGAGAAGGAAAATTGGGATTCTTACAAGGTATATAAAACTAGTATTATCATAAAGGCATTTATTTTTATAAGTGATAAAATTACATTTTCTATAAATTTAATTATATATTTGGAATTGTCAGTCTTCTGTAGAGTAAGAGAACTTATAGAATGATATATATTAATTCTATAATATCTATCTATATCATTGTCTCTGTTTCTGTCTCTGTTTCTCTGTCTCTATATCTAATCTATCTATATATGCATATGTGGAATTTATTAGAATGACTTACTGGCTGCAGTTCCCCTAATCAAATAACAACTTGCTGTGAATGGAAAGTCCAACAATCTAGTAGTTGCTCAGTCCATGAATGTAGATATAGCTGGACTTCAATATATGCTGGAATCTTGAAGTATTTTCTAATGCTAGTGAAGGAGTGGAGTTGCTATCAAGGTGAGGACAAACAGGCAAATAAAAAAACTTCATTCTTCCATCAATAGGTTTCAGGGAGAAGATGTAGTCCAAATTACAGGTGTTTCTTTCCATCTCAAAACCTAGATTAGAAGTGGATCTCCCTACTTCAGATTAAACAGCAGCAGCAGCAACAAGAACAACAACAAAACCGCATAATAGTGTGGCCAACTTTCTTGGAGTTTAGTTAATTCTAGATGCAGTCAAATTGACAAACAGGAATAGGCAGCAGAATTCTACCCTTGTCAACTTGGGATACATATCTCCTTATGTAATGCATAACTTCCAAATGAAAACAATAACCATTCTATAATCATGCCTAAACACAATCAAACTATCTCACATATAACCAGAAACATATTAATTTGCATAAACTGATATTACTATATCTCACACAACTGCAAACATATATATTTAGCACATATAGAAACAGAAATGTCTCTTAAGGGGCATTATTTTAGCATCTTAAACTTAAATATGATAACCATTGATAACTTAAATTGATGGCTTATCTCCTGATTTAAAACTGCATTCCTACAAATGTTGCAGAAACATTCCCATCAGCTATAATCCTCATGTCTCCAACTGGTCATATAGCTTTTGTTGATATATATACCTACCTTCCTCTACTACCCATTTTGCATATCTTCCAGCCTTGATAAGATCTCAGCACATCTTGGCTCTTCCTGGAGGGCTGAGCCATGTCTGCATTCCTGAAGGGTCTTTGCCCTTTGTGATCCAGTCTGGATTTGTGTGCTGCTCTTTTCAGTTACTTGTCTCTTCTCATGATAGTTGAATGTATTCTACCTCTGACTCTCTCTATCAAAACTTTCTCTCATTAACAACTTTGTCAGTCACACAATAAACTATCATTATCTGAAATTAATGGTGTATACTTATTTGGATTCCAGAAAGATGGATATAAGATATATAGAAAGTGTATTATGAATTACGGACAGAGGGATTAAAGATGTGTGTTTCAGTCAAAGGGATTAAAAAGTGTATGGAGTTCCTGCATTCCAGACACCTCATATTTTTGGATGTGATACTTGTCAGAGAAACCATATTGCTGGATTAAAATTTGTCTACATGCCCTAAAAGTTCTCCTATACTCTGTATATAACCTTTCATACCTACATTGTAGATGCAATTCAATTTCCCTATGATTATCTGGATCAGTAGTCCCTGCTAACACTGTGATCCTCTACTGACTGGTTTTGTATGTTAACCTGACAGAAGCTGGAGTTATTACAGAGAAAGATACCTCTCTTGAGAAAATGCCTCCATGACATCCAACTGTAAGGCACCTTCTCAATTAGTGATCAAGAGTGGGAAGGTCCATTGTGGGTGGTGCCATTCCTTGGCTGGTATTCTTGGGTTCTATAAAAAAGCAAGCTGAGCAAGCCAGGCGAAGCAACTCAGTAAGTAGCATTCCTGCATGGCCTCTGCATCAGATCCTGCTCCCTGACCTGATCAAGACTGGTACTCAAGACCCTGTTTGAGTACCAGTCTTGAATTCCTTTGAGGATGAACAGCAATGTGGAAGTATAGGCTGAATAAAACATTTCCTCCCCAGCTTCCTCCTAGGTCATGATGTTTTGTACAATAATAGAAACCCTGCCTAAGACAGATGCCTTTCTTAGTTTAAATGCATTAGAAGGCTAAAGTAGCCAAGGGGAATTATGAGCTTCTAGTTCAATGGAATGTTTGTTTTATATCCTGGCAGGAGTACTCCATACTTTAGAATGAAAACTGCTGGGACAGCAGAATTTAAGGTGATAGGAACAAGAAACAAATCTTTCTTTGTGAGTACCTTGCAATAATAGTGAGTAATCCTTTGCATTCCTAGATTTCTGTGTCTATGGCTCCTGCCTATTGGAGAAACAAAACAAAGTTATATTGTATGTTTTGTCAAAGCATAACTACCTGGTGGAAAACCCTGCCCTAGACCTCCATGATACCACCAGCTAATTAATATTATAATTGTGACCTTAAGGTTATTATGATGTTTTATTGGGCCAGATGCTTCAGGGTGTTGGAGGAACATCTTAGAACCAATGGATCCTAATAGCAGGGACCCACTGACTCACTTCTGTAACTGTCAGAGGCAATTCTTTATGGAACTCCATGAGGATGTATATTGCATTCTGTAAGTTCAAGGGTAGTAGTTTTGGGAAAAGCATAACATGCAGAAAAAAAACATAATCAGAATAAACATCTACTCCTGTGAGGACAAAGGTTTGTCCTTTTCACAGACTATGTGATTCAGTGTAGCCCACCTGCCATCAGGTTGCTGGCTGAATACACCAGGGAATGGTGCTATTTCTCTGTCTCAATCTTTCTGACATGTAGTAGCAGCTGTACTCACGTCAATCTTGGTGAGTAGAAGTCCAATTCGTTGAGTCCATTCATAATCCCCAATCTCTGAGATATGGCCACTTTGTTTATAGACCTATTGACGAATGACAAGAATGATTTGAAAAGGAAACTGACTGTCCACAGAATGAAATACTATCTATTTTATTGTTAACTCCTCAGATAAAGTCATGTTTTGATGAACATATTCATGGGACACAAGCATATTACATCCCTGCTCTTTTGGACATGTCAATAAAAATTTTTCTTCCCCATATGTCTCTCTCACGTGTTTTTTTAATCATTTGTTTGCAAGTCCATGACCATCCAGTCATCCCATTAAAGAGCCCCTGAATAGGTAAAAAAAATTACACCTCTGCCTGTTTCTCCTTCCAAACAAAATATACGATCATGTGAACTGTCTGAAGTCTGACCCACTGTGAAGATTCCTCCTTACTAGTATCCTTCAGGATTGACACGGAAGTGGGGCTTTAATGCCATATCTTTTCACTTCTGAACAGATCCTTCATAAAGTGAAGAACCATTAGCAAATAAGAAGAAGAGCAACAACAAAACTCTTCACACGGGCTATTGCAATTCTTACTATTTTGTACCTTACAGAATTATTGATGTAAATATCTTCTGGGCCTTCGCATTGTGGAAAATTATTTTATTTTTTTATATATTGAATACACTCAAGCATTTCTATTTCCTTTGGCCTTAAAAAACATTCATCAACATTAAGCCAGGGATAACAGACATCTCCAAGTTCTTTTCAGTAGGATATAGTTTGACAAATATTTCAAACAACCATTCAAACCGAATTTTGACACCTTATAAGATTGTTCTTGTTTCCATACTAAACCAAGAATATCCAAACAGAGAGCTCATATCAATAAACTCAGCTTGACTCAATCTTATGTTCCTTCTACCATTATCCCCCACTCTTAATTTCCATCCCACATGTATTCCCAGACTTCTGCTTGAATGAATTAGCAACCTCATTAAGTGCTTTGGTAGTGCAGCACACCTCCTGGTGCACCAAGCATTCTGTAGCTCTTTTAGGAGCCTTCATTGCCTTCAGTTTGATTATAGTGACAAATACAGTTAGGTCCTGAGGGACATCAGTATTATATTGCCTGTTGTTTCCTTCAGAGAAGGTCACTGCTGGTTTAGCAGACAATACAGGATTAATTTTCTCAGTCAAAGACAGAAGAAACAGTCTTTCATTGTTTGGGGGTTGTCATAAATCTTCTGCTGAGAATAAAGAGATTACCTCCTCATGAGGGATAAACCCTTGATAGTTCAAGATTCTCAGCTTCAATAATATCTTGCTACATATCCCTATACCACATTCTTAACCAAATAATATCCTTATTTTAAGAACCAAAGCTGAGACTTGAAGTTTTTCTGTAATTTGGCCAAATTTATTACTAGTGTGCTAGTCTGTGATTTAAAGTTCTGTGAATACAGTGAAAAGATTCTTATCCAGGGCAAACTCAGAACTTTTTTAGACTATTGATACACATCTAGATTCAGTCAAATTTATTACTAAATACATTGTCATTCTTCAACATATTCTCAGATGCCAGAAGTTGGTTAATTTTATCCTAAAGCTCTCTCCTATCCTTTGTCAATTTATCCAGAGATGTTAAGAGCATCTCATAGGCATAATTATTGTCTTAATCTTTTTCACTGTCAAACTTTGTGTATAAATTTTCATCATATTTGTTGCCATACAAAACAGCTGAGTCAGAATAATCAAATGCATTTTTATGTAAATGTAAATATCATTTTTATTTTCTCAAATAAAGGAATAAGAAGAGAGACATACCCAAACTTTATGAATACACGACTTTGATTGAACCTAGAGCATTTATGTCTATCACTAGACTGATATCTGGGAGCATCTACCCTCCTTACAATGTAATCTTCTGCAAGCCTTGACCTTGATGGTCTGAGCTTCCAGCCTCTGTCTGCTAACTTAGGCCTACAGTGTTTGAGCCTCTGTAACTTACTTCTAAATAAACTATTTTTTTGTAGTTCTTTCTGAACTCTGGCTGGTTTGTCCAACTCAGATGTTCTAGCTCAAATTCCTCTCCAAGCTCACTGACTCAAATTGGCTTCTCTCAGCATCAGAGTGAATTGTTCTGCTTGAAAAGACTCTGAACTCCATGAACTGAACTTCTGTCAACTGAACTCAACTAGACTAGAATGGACTAGACTGGACTAGACTAGGCTGGAATGGACTGAACTCATTGAATTGAACTGAATTTCTGTCTTTTCTCATGACAGTTCAGCATATCCTATGTCTGAGTCATTTTCCCTGATTCATCATTTTGTCTGCCCTTCAATTAGATGTCTGGGTTTGTCTGTATTCTAGTCAGAGGTAATAAAAACAAATAGTGTGTTTGCATTCCAGCTAGATTATATATTTGCATGGGGTCCTTTACAACAGCTGACAAATTCTTCTAGCTGTTTAAAATTTTAAGTTAGTTTACAAATGGGCTTTAGGATTCTCTGAGATTTCAAGAGAGGTTTTAGTAAATAGAGAGGATTCCAGTTACTTGTAGGTGCTGATAAACTGAAAAACCTATCCGATATACTTTTAGATTCATCCTTATATTTGTTGTTGCTCTATAATCACTCTGCTATCAAAATCTGCTTTATTCAGAGAAATCTAGAGTAACAGAATTTATAGAATTAATGTGTTTATTTATAGACACATTATAAGGATTTATTATAATGGCTTATAAGCTGCAGTCCAGCTAATGCAAAAAATACTGGTTGTGAATCAAAAGCTGAAGAACCCAGTAGTTGCTTAGCTTATGAGGCTGGATGTCTCAGTTGGTCTACACTATATGCTGGAATCCTGAAGAAGTAAGCTCTAATGTCAGTAAAGGAATGGAGTTGCTAGCAAGGTGAGAGCAGGCAGGAAAAGAGAAAAAGCTTCCTTCTTCCTTGTCCTTATATAGGGTTCCAGAAGAAAGTGTGGCCAAGATTAAAGGTATGTCTAAACATTTCAAAACACATGTTTAAGGTGTAAAGGTATGTGTCTTCTGGCTTCAAGATTCATATTAAAGTGGATCTTCCTTTGTCACATTAAGATAAAGAAAAAAGAAAAAAAACTCAATGGTATGACCCCCACTTTTGTAATTAGTTAATTCTAGATCTTGACAACCAAGAATAGACATTACTATATTCTATGACTATAATATAATTTCTTTGTTCTTTAGACTTAAAGCACACTGCTCCACAGAGAATGTCTTAAAACAGTTATGAAATTTGGCACTGACAAGGTGTAAGAACTTCACTTAGTCAGTTTCTTGTTATACTTAAGCTTTGGATGTATACTACCTATTTGCTCTCTGGAATCTTAGGCACCTGGGATATGACTAGGTATTAGCAGAAATAAACTTGGTTTATTTAATTTCTGACAGTTCTATCAGTAGAGCAATATAAATGCTTTGAACATGCAAAGGTAAAAAACTAACCACTTTTTTCAGTTTCTATTTATATTACAATCATTTATATATAAAAACTAAAATAAAAATATGGGAAGTATAGCATGTGTTATGATGAGGATTTAGATGGTAATCTTTTGAAAGATATGTATATGTGCCTTCAGATTAAGGAAATATTGTACTGCATTTTTAAATGAAAAGAGCTCACTGAATTTGGTTTTATTTACATCTGGGCTCCAAATAGATTACATGCCTGTTGTCAGTGTCAATGGCATTTTAACTTTTCCTTGAAGAAGTAATTTGGTAAAAAAGTTGCCTAAAATAGATGAATTTATCTATGTAAATAATTGCAAATGGTTATTGCAATGTTTTTCAATGAGTATTCCCTGAATATTTTTAACTTTGTATGTTTCTTGTATTTTTCTTATTGTATTTATAATAATTTTTACTCTCAAGTCATCTACAAGTGGAAGTATTGGCAACTAAATTTATATCCAATGAGCAGGTACTGATGAAACTGAATTAAATATCAAATAAACTTGAGTTCCTATGCACTGGAATATATCAAAACAGGTAATAAAGACAGATTAATAAATGCAATGAAGTAGATTTAAAAGAAAAAGAATTGAGAAAAGTCACATGGCTTTTCCCTAGTTGAAGCCATGAAAACAAAATTAATACAAGAGGAAAATTCACTCTGAATATAGTTTAGTGTTGCTTTGTGAAAAATAAATTTCCATCCATCATTTGAAAACACTGAAGAAATGTAAGAAACAAAATTTAGGATGTAATTAATGACTCACATCTAAGAACTTGATACTCTAAATTTAATTCATTTGATTTAAGGCTTGAGTAAAATTTGCCTTTTATCAAGATCCCCTTTCAAATCAATTGTGATATGGTGTGAAAATTTTGATCAATCTACTTTCTAAGTTTGATATTAATTTGAGGAATCAGTTTTATCACTATAATTACATTAATGATTCCAAGGACAGCTTACTAGAAACTGCTTCTATTTTTATTACTTGTTTGAAAATAATTGTTAATATTTGTGGTTTTGTATATGTAACTATAAGTTAAATCTATATATTACATATATGATATATCTGACATATATAAGATAAAGCTATAAGTATATATAAGTGTATATTATATATAAATATATATATGTGTAAGATGAAACTACGTTTTATCACTTTCATTCATTTTGTACAATGTTTAAAAAAGAATATCAAGTTAAGAAAATAATTTTAAAATTTTGGAATATTTTTAGTCTATTTATATTATTAATACCTATCATTTAACCGTGAAAACAAAATTGTATAGTATAAATTTCATTTCTCTTTACAGTGAAATAATTCTTTAAAATAATTGATTAGTATAAAATTTCAAAGACATGTATGTTGCTAAGAACAAAATTACAAGAAAAGTTATTCAGTGATGAGTACCAAGGGAGAATATTTTACCCCTAGTGCTGATTGGTTTATATTTAAACACAGCCTATACCAAACAAGAGGATCAAAACAACATGTTTGACAAAAAATAAAGTCACAAAGATAAAACAACATCTGGAAACTGTTTATTTGTGTTTTTGCTTTTTAATCATTTGTTTATCAGCAATACTCTTTGAAAATATATCTGTCACTTTATTTTGTCTTACATTTACATTACACAAATCAGATAACTGCATTGTTGTTAATTTGATGTCACAGTGAAGAAACAAATATATTAAGTGCTTGTGAGAAATTCAAACTAATACAGCAAGGTCTAACAGCTCCTATATTCATGCAAGCAATCCAAGTGCTAAAATCAGAAATTCACTAATCTATGAACTTCAGTCAAATATGGTACGTGTGTTTGTGTGTTGTTGTGAGAAACTCAAACCAATACAGTTAGGTCCAGCAACTCCTACATTCATGCAACCTATCCAAGTGGTAAAATCAGAAATTCACTAAGAACTTCAGTCAAATATGGTAGGTGTGTTTGTGTGTGTGTGCATGTGTGTGTGTATGTGTGTATGAGCATATGCATTTGTGCAAGTCTACAAGAGCCATGTGACAGACTATGTGCTGCCCAAAGAAAGGTGAGTCACAGTAATAAACTTCTTCACAAAAAACTCCCTAGAAGACTCCAGAGGCCAACACTGAGTTAACCCTAAAATAAACTGAATGTAAGCAATGAGGTTATTAGGCGAGATGCTACTACAGTTAAGAATCATTAACAGATTTGAAAAAGAACACTGTAGGCAGCTGCCTTAGACCAACCATTCTCTAGAAACCGGATAATCTTCCCAGCAACAGCCACCTCCAGAAATTAGCAGTGGGATTCCTGAGTTTGCAGCTGAGGAAACTAATATTTCTCCTCAAGGCTTTTACAATGACCTCCACCTCATTCACAGAGAATATCTATAAGTTCCCAGAAATGGTTCCTGGAAAATATCCTGGTCCCAAGGTGACACTACCATTAATCTCAGCTTTCAATTCAGCCTCAAAAATGTAGCTCCTTCTGTCTAGTGGGTTTGAGGTAATGTCAACATGCTATACTTGTCAGGAAACCTATCTTAAACTACCAGTTTTGTTTTCAATATACTTTTACTCATTTTGTTTGTCTATTTTTGTTTTTTAGTAACTGAGTCTACTAAGAAATAATGATGTCACTGCACAAAAATATCTAGGAAATATTGTTATTTTCTCTTACTTAAAAAAATACACCAAGGTAGATAAAATATTCAAGTGTTAAGAATTCAGGAAAGTGGAACTACGGACTACCCCCTTGACTAGGTCTGGGGTAGCTGATATGAAATGTTGATTTAGCAAGTTGACTGAATGTATGTTGGAGAGGATTAGAAACGGCTGATTGAGCTAGTCAAAGCACATCAGATTAGTTGGTGTGTGTGTATGTTTGTGTGTGTGTGTGTGTGTGTGTGTGTGTGTTGTGTGTGTCGTTTGAGTATCCAGAGAGCAGTGCACTTGTGACCTGCTGGGAGCCAAAACAGTTCCATAATTCAGCACTATACCTCTGCTGAGATGATTATTGAGCCCCTGAGTATGTGCTTTCTGTATGTTGATTTAGGATTGAACGTTCTGAAGTCTATTCTTTCCACTTTTCTTCATCTTGTCCAATGTAGATCTTTATTTAATAATGCTCTCCTGCAAATAGAAGTTTCTCTGGTGAAGGTTGAAAGATGTACTATGGTTCCATTCATAAGTCACTTGAAGTTGTTTTATGTCCTTTTGTCAGAATAATAATAGTAGGCTTTCTTCTAGAATATATAGCCTATATATCTTTAGTATTTTTGACCAATATTGGTTCCAATTATGAGTTTCAACTTATGGAAGATGATTTATATTTAATCAGAAGACATTTATTTCCATGATATTTCTATCATTTTCCATCACCAGACAAGTCTTGCCTGTTGTCATTATTGTAGCTGTCAGGGTTCATGGAGAGGTAAGAGGGTTGAATTTTTAAATTATTATGGTTGTTTTTGTTTTGATGGTGGTGTATTTATTTAGTTATTTATTTTTATTTTGGTTTTTATACCCTATCCCCTTCCATTTATGGTTGTGTACTAAGCTCCTTATAGCATACAGGAATGAGTTACTTTTTTGAAGCTGTTGGCCAGAGAGGTACCAAAGACCTTCAAACATTACTGACTGTTGACAATGCTCTTGAATAGTACCTTAGTTATGTTTTCTATTGTGGAAAAGCACTTTGACCAAGAGTACCTTGGGAAGGAAAAAAGTACTTTCTTAAACTGCCAGGTAATAGTCCATCACTGGCAGAGGTGAAAATAGTAATCCAAGAGGGCAAGAACTAGAAACTAGAACTGATACAGAAGGCTTACAGCAGCACTTCTTAAGAGTTTGCCCTCATGATATACTCATCCCACATCCTCATACCATTTAGAACCACCTATTCAGGGATGACATTACCCATAGTCAGTTGGGCACTTCCATATGAATGATAAGCAAGAGAAAGCACTATAGACTTACCTAAAGACATATCTATGGGATTATTTTTTTCAACTTGGAGTTCCTCTTCCCAAGTGACTATAGGTGTTTCAAGTTGACATCAAAGAAACTAGAAGAGATATCTTCCATAACTTGACAGTAAGAACCAATTGTTGCAGGAAAAAAAAGTACTTGAGTCAAAACATGGAGGTTGGAAGAGATAAACTGATAACTGACCTGAAAGCTTCATCAATATTGTTTACTTTTAATAATAATTATTTCAACTTTGCATTCCAGGGTTTAATTTTATTCTGATTGTTTTCCTGGACTTGTTTTACATTAAAGTCATGCCCAAATCAATAAAAAACAAAAGCAGCAGTAATGTTGGGTAGAGGAAATGTAGATATGAATAACAAAGCATGCATTCTATAGATAAAAGGGATAATTGACTGTCTGGAAAATTATATTCTCTGCAAAGAGGACACACTCTAACTCCCCTTTACCAGCACAGGACCCCAAATATTTAGTTAAGAAATTCAGCAGCTTTTGTGGGTAGCGATGTGTTAGTCAAAGTACTTAATCGGAAGATAGGTTTCCTACATAGTTTTTAAATGTTGAATTGATAGAAAAGTTTCTCTGTTTAGTTTAGTCCGTCAATCTCGACATCCAGCAGAGAAACCTATATTTCTTCTCAAGGATCAAATTGTATAGTAACTGGGGTGTATCAGGTGTCAGAAAAGATGGGAAAAGATTCATACTCTCATATCACTGTTCATACCCACATAGAAACAGTCAGAACAAAGGAGAGAAACAGCAGGCTATTCTATCAGCAGGATCAAGAAGCTGACTCCAAAGGACTCAGAATCAACACTGGAAGAAAAAAGCAGAGTATTATGATCAAAGCACTGGTGGATATACTAGTCTACTCTGGAGGTTTGGTATACAGGAAGAAATGAAAGCTCTCTCTGAAACTGAATTACAAAATAACATACATTTAACCTTTCCCAGTATAAAACACAACTAACACTGAGCAACAAATCAGTAAGGGAACTAGAGAAGATACAGACTAAGGTCAAGGTGAATTCCTAGGTCAACTAAGAAAGCAGAGTTTCCCATTGTGGTTGAGGAAAAGGTTTGGTAATTCAGAAGTTGAGAATAATTAATTTGAAATTGGGTGGTGGTGATGCATACTTCAAGCTGAACACTTGGGAGGCAGAGACAGGCAGATCTTTGCCTGGTCTGCAGATTAAGTGTCAGGACATCCAAGGCTACACAGAGAAACCCTGTCTTGAAAAGTAAAAACATAAAAATAAATAAAAAATGAATTTGAGATGTCTCCAAAAAGAAATCCGCCAAGAAAGAGAACCACTAATAAGATTATAGATTCAGTACAGTGTAAAACACTCTTTGATCTTTTAGTGCTCAATACTTTAATACATTTTTTTCAAAAAAAAAATGAGTTTCACTACAATGTGGAGTTCAATCATTCCCAACCATAGAAGAGAACATCTTAGAGCTTACAGAGAGACCTGAACCACACTGCAACAGGATACACTAGCTTTTCAGGGCATGGGTTTTTAAGTTTCATTGGAAAAGGGTTATTTTGCAGAAGACCCACTTGCTTCCAAAAGGAGCATTATGTAACAGTTTTACATAATACAGGAATGGGGAGAAGCTGTTCCCACTTGTCCAACGTTTAATACTTGGAGGCAGAATAATGTGGAACTTCTTTAATAGAACCTAGGCTTCCTTGATTTTTGGCTTAATGGATTAAAGCCTGTCAAGGTCTCACTGTCCCGTTTTCAGTTTGGGGATCATGTCTGCTACAGGGTGCTCTGCAGAAGACACCTGGTATGTTATGTTTTGTTTTAATTTGCAACAACTTTCCCAAAGTGTAGAAGAAGGAAATTATCATTTCATATTTAAGTAAGAGTATGGGAGTGCCATGGATAATGACCTTCATATTCTTTGGGGTGGCCACTCTTGAGACATCGTGGGAATGTGTCAAGAAGGCACTTTCTGAGTGTTCCCCGGGCAGTGCTTTGAAGTGCTGAGGACCAGCATGACAGTATCAGGAGCCACTCCACTGAAGAAGGCTACAGAGATCTTTGTGATTCTAAGTATAGGCAGGGGACTTAAGGATCCAGTAATGGTCATTCTTTGTCGTTTAGAAAGGAAAAACACATAGGAAAAAATAAAGTGAAATATTAATATCTGACCAGTTCCAGGCATTACATTAATCTATGAAAAAAAAATAAAACAGTTAAGGTAAAACTCTTATAAAAATATAATATGTAGATCAGTTGCAACTTTAGAACAACTCTTTGATACTAAGCCAATAAACAAAGGAAATATGCCTGGCATTCAAAATGAGATATAATAAAAACTATATTGCAATTTTCCTAAGGATTAAATTATAAAATAAATAAAACCAATATGGCCAAAGGTCATTTTATAGTTTCTTTTTATAATACTGTATTAATTCTCTAAAGTATTTCAATCAGTTTAAATAAATTCAAAATTAGAAACAAATACAAAGAACCACAACTTGCTAGGAATTGATTTATTAGAGAGACATAGCTTGTCAGTGAGATTGCTTTGAAAGTTCAAAATTATTGATGTTTGGGATAATAGTGTTGAGATGAAGCACTTGACACATAAAATTTATTGTGTAATAAAAAATTATTTTTATTGTAATTATAAATATTTCAGGAATCATCATAATCATAAAAGCAATGACTCTGTGGGATTAAGATATTGTTGCTCATGTTTTAGAGTGATTGTCTAGCAAGGAGGAAGTCATTGTTTGACCATCCAACAGTATATAAGTCAGACATGGCTGTGTTTGCTTCTAATACTAATGCATGTGAAGATGCAAAGTCCAAGGTCATCAGTCACTATGCAGAAACCAAAAAAATGTAAACATGTTTGAGCACTTGTATTACATTATAAATTTTGATAGTGATTTTTAAAACTTCATTTCAAAAAAAGAACCAAATTTTAGATGTCAGTTGTTGTTGTTGTTGTTTTTGTTGTTGTTGTTGTTCTTCTTCTTCTTCTTCTTATTATTATTATTATATTATACATTTTCTTTATTTACATTTCAAATGTTTTCCCTTTTGCAAGTCTCCTCTTTGGAAATCTCCTATCCTATCCCCTCTCCCCGTGCCTCTATGAGGTTGCTCCCCCACCCACATACTCATTCCTGTCTTCCCATACTGGCATTCCTCTACACTAGGGCATTGAACACCCTCAGGCCCAAGGGCATCTCCTCCCAATGATGTCCATGAAGGCCATCCTCTGCCACATATGAGGCCAGCACCATGGGTCCTTCTATGTGTATACTTTGGTTGGTCGTCCAGTTCCCAGGAACTCTGGGCAGTATGGTCTGTTGATACTGTTTCTCCCTCAATGGGGCTGCAAAACCCCCTTCAGTCCCTTCTCCAGGCCCTCCATCTGGGACCCATCTCCTCAGTCCAATGATTGGCTGTAAGCATCTGAGCATCTGCCTCTGTATTTGTCAGACTCTGGCATAGCATCTCAGGAGACAATCATATCATGCTTCCAGCAGCAAGCACTTCCCACTATCTACAATAGCTTCTGAGTTTCCCACTATCTACAATAGCTTCTGGGTTTCCCACTATCTACAATAGCTTCTGGGTTTGGTGGCTGTATATGGGATGGATCCCCATGTGGAGCAGTCTCTAGATGGCCCTTCCTTAAGTCTCTGTTCCACACTCTGTCTCCATATTTTTGCCTGTAATTAGTTCACCCTTCTAAGAAGCAGTGAAGCAATGCCAGATGTTAAATATTTTGGAATCGTAAATGTAACAACTCTCCAAATTTATTTTTTTAAATGTGTTGCCTAATTTAAGTTTATTGGAGATCAAACAATCAGTGGTTTGATCTCCAATAAACAGTGGTAGTTATTCACTGCTAACAATATAAAAAGAAACTCAGTTTTGTCAAGTGTGAAGATTTGTAGTTATTCTTCCAACCATAAATTGTTTAACCTATGCTCAGTGGATTATAAAATCCATTTTACAATGCATTCCAATGAAAAATTAATTTATGGAATGGCAAATTTTACTAAAGTTTAGTAATGAATAAATAATCATGCAGAAATAGATTTATAAGATTCTGATCACCCAAATACATATGGGCTACCATTTATAGTGCATTGTTTACAAACTCAAAATGATAACATGCATATTTATACATATATATATAAACAAACATTGAAGACATATTTCAAGTAATTTTAAATTGTTATACAATTATAAAAATTATTACAATTATCATGTTTCATTCATGTTCACTTGAATATTGAAAAGTAGATTACATAAAGTCACTTACAATACATATACCTACATATGCACCTAGGTGTGTGCTCACATAGACTCACACAGATACAAATGCACAGATACTAATACATACAAACACTCATACACACACACTTATTCACATGTGTGCATATTTATATAAGTGTGTTATATATATTTGAAACAGGAACTCAAAATGCATTCCTCTCTGACCTGTAACTTTCTAGACTTGTCAGACTACACTCATAATTATGGTGATATTCCAGCCTATTTCTCACCAGTGTAGGGTTTATAGAGATGTGAGACCTTGCAGGTACTATTTTTTTTTTTTACCTTTACAAAAAATAGAAGTCAAGACTGAGATCAATATTTACATCAATAGAAGTCAATACTGAGCACAACAATTTTATTCATTTAAAATATTTATTGAAGTGGTTAGGGTTGCAATTCAAATTCAAATAGAAAGCCATATGAAGGGGGAAGAGAACAAAAGTAGGAATCTGCACTTGATCTTAGCCAAAAGGCCTCACAGACCACATGAAGCTCAAGAAGAAGGAAGACCAAAGTGTGGATACTTCAGTTGGAACAAAATACTCATGGAAGGAGTTACAGAGTCGAAGTGTGGAGCAGAGAATGAAGGAAAGGCCAGCCAGAGACTGTCCCACCTGGGGATCCATCCCATATAAAGTTACCAAACCCAGACCCTATTGTGGATGCAAACAAGTGCTTGGTGACAGGAGCCTGATATAACTATCTTCTGAGAGGCTCTGCCAGTGCCTGACAAATACAGAGGTGGATCCTCCCAGCCAACCAGTGGACTGAGCACAGTGTCCCCAATGGAGGAGCTAGAGAAAGGACACAAGTAATTGAAGGGGTTTGCTGCCCCATAGGAAAAACAACAATATGAAACAACCAATACTCCAGAGCTCCCAGGGACTAAATCCCCAACCACTCTGGAAATCAGTTTGGTGGCTCTTCAGAAAATTGGACATAGTACTACCTGAGGACCAAATGATACCACTCATGGGTATATACCCAGAAGATGCTCCAACATGTAAGAAAGACACATGCTTCACTATATTCATAGCAGCCTTATTTATAATAGTTAGAAGCTGGAAAGAACCCAGATGTCCTACAACAGAGGAATGGTTATAGAAAATGTGGTATAGTTACACAATGGAATACTATTCAGCTAATAAGAACAATGAATTCATGAAATTCTTAGGCAAATGTATGGAACTAGAGAGTGTCATCCTAAGTGTGGTAACCCAGTCACAAAGGAACATACATGGTATGCACTCACTGATAAGTGGATATTATCCCAAAAGCTCTGAATACCCAAGATACAATTTACAAACCTCATGAAGCTCAAGAAGGAAGAGCAATTTTGTGGGCGATTCCGTTCTTCTGAGAAGGGGAACAAAATACAGAAACAAATATGCAGATAAAGTGTAGAAGAGAGACTGAAGGAAAGGCCATCCAGAGAGTGTCCCACGTGGCCATTCACCCCATATACAGTCACCAAACCCTGACACTATCTTGAAAGTCAAGAAATGCTTGCTGATTAGAGGCTGATATGGCTCTCTCCTCAATAGCCCTGCCAGAGCCTTACAAATACAGAGTGGGTTGCTCACAGCCAACCATTGGACTGAGCGCGAGGTCCCCAATGGAGGAGGTAGAGAAAGGACTATAGGAGCTGAAGGAGTTTGCAACCTCATAGGAAGAACAACAATATAAACCAACAAGACCCCTTTCCCCTAGATCTCCCGGGGACTAAGCCATCAACTATGGGGTACACATGACTCTAGCTGCATATGAAACAGAGGATTGCCTTGTGAGGCATCAATGGGAGGGGAGTGCCTTGGTCCTATGAAGGGCCAATATAGGGGCATCAAGAGTGGGGAGGTGAGAGTGATATTGGTAGAGGAACACTCTAATAGAAGTAGGGGGAATGAAGGATGGGATAGGGGCTATCCTGGAGGGGAGACTAGTAAAGGGGATAACATTTGAAATGTAAATAAAGAATATATCCAATAAAAATAACTCTGCCCCTGTCAAAATAATGCAGATCAGCAAAGACACAAGATCAATGAAGCATTGCAAAGTTAGCTATGCAAGCATGCTGTCACTGTCCATTGTGTCCTCATTATACTCTGTCCAAGCATCATGTGTCCTCCCATAGGCCTTGCCTCTGCTAAACACCAAGCATATCTGCATCACATTACAAATCTAGAAACTTCCACTTCACTTCTCTCTCTTTCAGGATTCGGATGAGAATTCCACTTTGCCCTTCTTTTTCAGATCTCCCTCCTTTCTTTCAATATATGATATTATTTTAGGATTTGTCTGCACAGAATTTTATGAGGTGGGGAAAAACTGTTGTTGACTTTTAAGACTTGAATTATTTATTTCTGGATCCTCTTCTATGTTCTAGAAACAAATCAGCTATTTTTAAAATAAACATGCTAATACTGCAGTAAAAATGGTTCTTTTAAAAAATATAGAAGGAATATAAGCCAAAGAAATATCAGTAATGAATGAGAATATATAGCATTGTCTCTTAACTTTCATGGTAGATAATTACATATATGATCATAGTTGAGACATAAATAGTATTGGGCTGTATAACACTTATTTTTAATGCACTTTTGTGTTCATATATTTGTTTTATGTGTATATATTGGAAGGGGTAATCTCATCCTATGGAATCCAAGTGTATGTCTTGTTTGAATTAACCTCTCTACTATGTGTCATGGTCTAAGAGTCACCCCAACAACCACAGGAACACTTATCTCAGTATGACAGGGAAGATTAATTTAATCCACACCCAAATACTGATCAGATCGGGACCACAAAAAGCATTTTGATGCCTAATTGTGGTACCAGTTTATTTTCAGGGTAGGATTTTTATAGGAAAATCATCAAAATTTAAAAGTAAAGGAGGGGAGCAATACCATATTTTGGCTTCTGAGGCAAAGTATTTTCATCTAACCTTTAAGCTTCCCGTTCCTGAGTGAGATAAGAAGACCAGTGGATGGGTGATGAACAAGGGAATGTGAGAATATTGAGATAGCAGAGCATGAGCATTAAAATCACATTTTTTTTTGCTTTATTATTAACATTCTTTAGTGTCAGCCACCAAAATCCAACAATGAGCAGATAAGCAGGTGCAGGAGGTTCTCCATTGTGGTCAGCATTGACTCAAGTTCATACTGACATTTATTTTTTCATTTTTATTGGTTATTTTATTTATTTGTATTTCAAACATTGTCCTTCCCAGTTTCTCCTCAAGAATCCCCCATCCAGTCCCCTCCCCCTGATTCTATAAGTGTGCTCCCTCACCCACACTGTCAATCCTGCCTTACAGCCCTAGCATCTCACTAAGCTGGGACATCAAGTCTCCAGATAAGGCCACCCTCTGCTACATATGCACCTGGAGCCATGGGTCCCTCCACGTGTATTCTTTGCTTGGTGGACTGGTCCATGGGAGCTCTGGGCAGTCTGGTTAGTTGATATTGTTGTTCTTCCTGTGGGGATGAAAATCTTTTCATCTCCTTCAATTCTGGCCCTAATTCTTTAATTGGGGTCCCCCATGCTTATTCTGATGGTTCATTGTGAGCATCCTCATCTGTATTTTTTAGGGTCTGGCAGAGCCTCTCAAGGAACATATATTCCAGGCTACTGCCAGCAAACCCTTATTGGCATCAGCATTAGGGTCTGGATTTGATATTTGCAGATGGGATAGATCCCTAGGTGGGGCAGTCCCTGGATGGTCTTTCCTTCAGTCTCTGCATGCTGATCTTTAAATTGATGGCTCCTATGTAAAACTTTGTGAAATTCCTTAAAATTAACAAACCTCAGAACATACAGTACAAAACATAACATAACAACATACCATACCATACCATACCATACCATACCATACCATACCATACCAGACCAGACCAGACCAGACCAGACCAGAACAGGATATGTGATCAGTATGAACCTGCTCTGTATAGTTATTTTGCTGTGTCAGTGACTGGCAGGCAGATTACAGCTACAATATGAAATAACTGACAGGCATCTAACAAAATGACTACAGTTATTCTACAGGGTGGGCTGGATCAGGGGTGTCAGACCACAACACTATATTGGTTCTGGGGTTTGAATAGACTTGATATGCTAGGCTGGAGGCACATGTTGCATACTGAGCTAAGTCAGAGACCTGATAATAATACTTTCCTGAGCCTCTTTCCATGCTATTTTACTTTAGATCATTGCCAAATGGATTTCTGGGACGATGTTTGGTTCCTCATTGCAAACAGGATTAAATATGTGAAATATTAAAAATAGAAACTTAGAAACTTCATAGAATTTCTTCAATTAACTTCTATAATGTCTTCTCTGACTACTCTTTCCACATCCAGAAACTCCTCTCTAAGAAGCCTATGTGTGCCTAACTGTATATATCAAGTTATACTGATCCTCACTACCTTTATTCTCATTATTCAATATCACTGATGTATCTTACATTCATCAAATTTTAACATGCACATTAAGGATTAAATACCATCAAACTTCAAACTTATGGCTTATTTTCTTGTTATATCCAAATGGACTTTTATACAGTTTTTACTTTTTTTCAAATCTTCAGATTTTAATTAATTACTGCCTGGTAAGTGTGCTAATTGTATGGATTCTTGTTATGTATCACTAGAAAATTAGCAATGTAGTTTTCAAAGCAAAAATAATTCTCAAATTTTGCATAGAAATTATTTTCTTACCAAAAAAACACAAGTTTATACCAGAGTTACATGATATTAAGTCAGTAATTTAACTTTAATCGGTTCCATTTCTTTGTATAAAAATTACCAGCCTGTTAGAAAAATTAATCACATATTTATTCATTTATTCATAATATTATTTATTTTATTGCACATAGCTATTCACCAATATGATATGCTAAGTCCAGTATTCTGCTCAGGTCTGTATTTGGTTTGTGAAAAAGAATTAGAAATTTGACAACTCACCTTGTCTTTATTTCATAGTGTCATATTTGAAAAATGTATGCTTTTGTGTCTAGAAAAATATAAAAGGACTCCACTCCACACATGAGTAAAATACACTGCTGAACTTACATTTTAATTAGAAATTGGGTTGCCAATAAAGTATTTAAAGGAAGAAGGTTTCAATATTAAATTTCACTTCAGGTAGTAACCAAGTTAAATACCGCAACTAAGTAGAAGCAAGACTCTAATTACTGTCAAATCACTGCAATCACTTGATGACACTTTTGCAATTGTATTCTCATAAGGCATGACCTTCCATTTTGCAAAGTCTTCAAATACGGAATAAACTGGCCATTTATTGATTAGTCTTTCATAGTAATGCAGTGTAACATTTCACATGTAATTGAGATACTTATTACACCAAAGAACAAAGTGGCAGAATAAATCTCACTAGACTGTCAAGCACAAATAACACTCCAGAAGTATTGGATTATTGAACAGGAAAATGTTCATGTTTTATTGGGAGCACATACTTGTCTTTTTAAAAATATATGCTAATCAGAAACTGTGGAGAGCTATAATAGGAAGTCACTAATTAAATAAGAAAGTTCTGAATAAACTGCTACTGCGTTAGAAGTTAAAAGGTTTGCTTTTAAACTTTTTTTGCATGTTGGATAGTTGCACTAAGATGATCTTAGAATCAAGCCTTTTTGTTTTTTCTTTGTTTGTTTGTTTGTTTGTTTGTTTGTTTGGGGGGACAGGGTTTCTCTGTTTAGCTCTGGCTGACCTGGAACTCACTCTGTAGACCAGGCTGGCCTTGAACTCAGAAATCTGCCTGCCTCTGACTCCCAAGTGCTGGGATTAAAGACATGCGCCACCACCTCCCAGCTAATCCTAAGACTTTTTAATACTTGGTATACAGGGAAAAATATGACCTGTGACTCAATGTTTATGACATAAAAACATACAGATATTTGAAGCATACCATGATTATCAGGTGCTAATGTTGTAAGAATATGTTCCTATGGAGGTTAAATAAGGAGTCTTGGAGATTGAAGCCCACTTATCAACACATTTGTCATTTCACCATGTATATTTTTTACATTTCTTTCATTTATTTATTTAGTATCTATTTATTTGATTTATTATGTATATGTGTATACAAGCATGTGTGTGTGTGTGTGTGTGTGTGTTGTGTATGCAGATTTGTGTACACATTTGCTATGACTTCTGTAGAAGCAAGATGATAATTTGTAGGAGTTGACTTTCTTCTCCACACTTATGAGTTCCAAGGATCAAATATAGATCATTAGGCTTGAGGGCAATACCATTACTGCTAACTCTATATCCCTTATTATGCACTAAATTTATTACTTTGTCCTGTCTACAACTATAGAATATCACCTTAAATGAATTTTTAATATATATGAATATACAAATATTAATTGAGTAAATGTGGATTTAGTTGGGTATGTGGTTAAGTTCTTAGGAAGAACCTAAGAAGAATGGGAAGAGGGAAATCATAATCAGAATATGTTATATTAAAATCTATTAACAACTTAAAATAATAAAAATATTATTTGAAAATCAGAGATAATTTGTTCTATAATTTTATTTGGGAAAATAATACATATTTTTCTTAATTACAATAATTTTCAAGTATTAATTTGTAAAGGCCTTTTATTCCCTAATACATACAGTTGAATAAAACCCAAACCATCTGGTCTAATTTATCTCTAGAGATACAAGAATCTCCAATTAATGTACCTTAACATTAACCAAAAAAATGCCATATTATATCACGTAATTGAAAACTTTTTAATTTTAAAAATAAAAAGTATTTTGATTTACAATTCAATTGTTGGTTATTTTGTAAGACAAATTATAAAAATGTTTTGGGATTACAAAAATGCATCATCCTGGTCATCACTCTGAAGTATTCCTTAGTCATAAGGAATGTTCATGGTTAAGATAAAACCCTAGAGTCAGTGCTATTGAAGAGGTCCTATCCCTTGGAGTAACTAAATGAATACACAGAAAGCTCAGTCAAAGCCCTAAATACCAGAAAATCTCATTTTTCTCAGACAGGAGTTTAACTAGCACCAGCTGCTCAGTTCTATTCTTGAGAATATTTTTTAATGCAAGTAAATTAGCAGTTTTTTTCAATCATGGAGTGATATGTCATGATATATATGCTTACATCATAATTTCTAAAATAGTGTATTCAATGTCAAAATTTACGTTGCTAATTAAACCCCTCAGTATTATTTTCAAGAAAACATTTTTCTTTAATAATAAATCTAGTTCATGTGTCATAGTAAAAGCCTCATTCGGGAAGCACAGTAGTGCTCAGCCCTGGTTTCTGGGGTATCAGGTGAGCAAACCCTACAAGTGTGAGCATGGGAAAATTGGCTCTGCCCCTTGTTTGAGGTGGGATGTCATAGGGGCACAGGTGAGAAAACAACTCTCCTCTCTATTTTCATTGCACTTCCTATAGCAAGATGGAGATATGGCCCTATCCTGGGCATCATGTTTGAGTTGGCACAGAAGGCTTGAGAGCAGGAGAGCTGGCCACTCCACTTACTATGTGCAACACTCTGGAGTAAAGACCCTACGATTTCCCTGTACAACACAGTAAAACTGACTCTGGCGGCAGGGACACAGTTGAATCAGTCTTAAGGGAATGTGTTTTGGAGAGCTGTCCCTGTCCCTCACCTGGGCAGCATGGAAGAATTGCCTTTGAGGGCATGAAAGTACAGTAAATTATCTCTTCCCTTATCAGCTTCATCACTCTGGAGAGCAGGCCCTGCAGCTTAACTGAGCAGCAGAGTAAGTGGGCTTTTATAGTATTGGTTTGGGAAAGCAGATCCCACTGGCATGAGAGTTGGTGAACTGACTTTACCCTTTGCCTGGGCAGTTCAGGAGAGCTGGCTCAGGAAGTGTGGGTCCAATGGAGCTGACTCTGATGGTATGAATATGAGAGAGTTGTCTTGATAACCAACTCACCTACTAAGAAGTCCCAGACCTAGTGTTTTGAGTTAGCCCATTCCAACATCTAATTCGCTTATGAACTGCAGGTACTCATGATGAGGCTGGTCCTCCAGAACCAAAACTGCAAGATATCCACAACACATGACAACAGCAGGATATCCTAGAGGAATCTCAGTATCCAGTACTAATAATGTGGCAGAAGATGAAGGCTTCATAGCAGACCAATGGCTCACTGCAATGACCATATTCAAGATAAAACGTGGTTTGAGAAAAAGGAAAAAGGCTAACAAATCATAGTTTCCATAGCAAGATTGTCTTATAGTTGGTGGGTTGGTTGGTTGGTTGGTTTGTTGGTTGATTAGTTGGTTGGTTTGCCTTCTTTTGTAGAGAGAGGTTGTAAAGCAGGGTGGATATGGAGCAAGGGGAACATGAGTGGGATTCAGAGCATGATGTGAAATTAACAATGAATCAATAGATTAAAAAATACCTACAGCAAAAACAATGAATTTTACCTCATTAACACATTTAATTGAAATAAGCAACAAATATCAAAACTAATGCAAATTATTTATGTGATCAGTTGCAAGGATTACTTCAGATAGTGTTTGTTATATACTTCTCTTTGCGTGTGTTACCAGTACAGTCAAATTATGACATAAAGAGGCAGAACTGTGCTTGTAAAGGTCTTGAATTAATAAATTTTATTTGAATTTTTTCAGTCTTCTACATTCAAGCTTTTTAAAAACACAAAATATATGTAAAATTATATGTTTGCACAGTAAGAATTGTGAAATACTTTTTTAAACTTCAAACTAAAATTATTTTGTGAAGATGCCTCTAGTAAATTATTTAAAAAATATGCATTAAAGCATTAAATGGTATATTCACTCAAATCTATGACAATTAAAAGTGAGGTAACCCAGTCTCAAAATATCAATCATGGTATGCACTCTCTAATAAGTGGATATTAACCTAGAAAACTGGAATACCTAAAACATAATCCACACATCAAATGAGGTACAAGAAGAACGGGGGAGTGGCCCCTTGTTCTGGAAAGACTCAGTGTAGCAGCATAGGGCAAAACCAGAACAGGGAAGTGGGAAGGGGTGGGTGGGAGAACAGGGAGAGGGAAGGGGGCTTATGGGACTTTCAGGGAGTGGGGGGCTAGAAGAGGGGAAATCATTTGAAATGTAAATAAAAAATATATCGAATAAAAAAAAGAATATGTAATTTCTCCATTTGGAACAATTAAATTGAAGGGACTGTAATAGATGTGTATTTATTATCCTGCACAAAACTCAAATAGAAATGGATATAAGACCTCAAAACAAAATTAGATACATTGAATCTAATAGAATAGATAAAGGAGAACAGCATTGCACTCATTGGCAAAAGAAAAGACTTTCTAACACCATTAGCACACCATTAACACAGTCACTAAGATCAACAATTAATGAATGGGACCTAATAAAATTGAAAAACTTCTGTATAGTAAATGACAGTATCATTCAGACAATACAGCAGCCTTCAGAATGGGAAACATTTCTTTAGCAACTATATATCCAAAATAGGGCAAATATCTGAAAGATAATAATGAACTAAAAATACTTGTACATGAAAAAAATGCTAAGGTTTTCCCCATTGTGTCCTAGGAGTTTTAGAATTTTATTTATTTTTTATTTTTTTATGTCCTGATTTTTTAGGGATGACTTTAGTTGATAAGACCATTGCTGGGGAGATAGAAAGTGAATTGGCTACCTACAGAAGATAGACAGATAAACAGGGACCCCAGTGGAGGAAGTGGGTCACCAACCTACCTTTAAAATGTTTGATCCACAGTTGTTCCTGTCCAAATGAAATTCATGGACAAAAATGGGAGCAGAGATTAAAGAAAAAGGTGTCCAGTGACTGGCCCAACTTGAGATCCACCCCCATGTGTTAATACCAAATCGTAATACTATTACTAATGCTGTGTTGTACTTGCAGATAGGAGCCTAGCATGGCTGACCTCTGAGAGGAAATACCAGCAGGTGGGTGGGACAGATGCAGATACTTATAGCCAATAATTGGACTAAGATTGAGGACTGCTATGGAAGAAATAGAGGAAGGATTGAAGGAGCTGAAGGGGATGACAACCCTATAGGAAGGCAGAGTTTCACGTAGCCTGGACACCTTGGATCTCCAAAAGACTAAGCCACCAACAAAAGAGTATACATAGGCTGGTCCATGGAGTGTGGCACATATGTAGAAGAGGACTGTCTTGTTGGACCTCAGAGTGAGAGGATCTCTCTAATCATGCAGAGACTTGATGCCACAGGAAAGGAGGATGACAGGGTGGCTGGGGTAAGAGTGGATGGATTGGTGAGGAGATATGGGAGAGTGCCCTCTCAGAGGCAAAATGTAGGGGTGATGGGGTGGAAAACTCTTGGAGGGAGGACTGGGAAGGAGGGCAACATTTGGAATTTGATAAATAAAACAATTAAAATAAATAAATAAATAAATAAATAAATAAATAAATAAATAAGTGAATGCAGTGAACAAATCTGGGTACAGGCCTAAACAGATTTCTCAAAAGAGAAACAAACTCCTGAGAAATCTTTAAAGAAATACTTACCATCATTAATCATCAGGAAAATGTAAATCGAAACTAATTTGCAATTTCATTTACACTCATCAGGATGGTAAAAAAATAACTTTTAAAAAAAATGACAGCTCATGCTGGCAAGGATGTGGAATAAGAGTAACATTCTTTTTGATTTACCGTTATTTTGTTCTTGCCACAGATAAAAAGATAATGACAATATGTCAAACATCATTGGCTTTAATTAGAATTGACAATACTATAAAATATGCTTAGTTTCTTAGATCAAAATCACATTCCATCCTGAAATAGCATTGTTCAAATAAACAGATGAAAGGAATTGATCAAACAGACCCAAAATCATTGATCTAAGAAATCTGCGAGTTGTCACATCTTCAGGCAATGTAGATGTTCACAATTAGCACCTGTATTTCCCTCTTGCTCTGTTGTACATGCAGATGCGCTAGCCAAGGTATGGTATTTATAAAAATAACATATATGCATTAAAGAATATAAAACTGCTTATATTTGATTTATGTTTTCATATTTGTAACATATGCCTGAATACTCCCTTAAATATCTCACATTTCCTCAGCAGGGAAGTAATTTTTCCTGATCAGAGTGCAAAGCTTATGAACATGTTTCAATGTCCTTTTGATTAAGGGACACATATTTTGCATATGTCTAAATATGTTATCAATAACAGCATATTTTCATTCATCCATTTATAGTTATTTAATTAATTCTTGGTATTGTTTGAATTCATCACACTTATTATTTAAGCCCCGAAGAGATATATACAACTAACATTGTTCACTTAGGATTATATATGTATACATATATGCATGCAACAATTTAAAAAAATAAAGACAATGAATTTGAAAGAGAACAAGAAGACATTGATCATTTTTTTATGAAAAAGCATGGGGGAGGAAAGGAAATGGAGACATAATGTAATTATATTATTATCTCAAAAATAAAAATATTATGAAGAAATTTTATTTTAAAATTCAATTATGTGTACAAGTGTACTTACACACATACACACGCGCGCGCGCGCGCGTGTGTGTGTGTGTGTGTGTGTGTGTGTGTGTGTGTGTGTGTGTTCCTCTATGAGTATATGCATATGAGTGTTGGGGTATTCAAAGGCCAGAAAGATTAGATAAACCTTGGTCTGGAGTTACAGGCAGCTATAAGCCACCTGATAGTGGATGCTGGTTACCAAACCTAGGTCTTCTTCAAGATGAGTAGACATGCTTAAACACAAAGCATTTATCCTGTCCCACACTCATTCTTTTAAAAATTATGTAGCATATTAGAAAGATGTAAATACATCATTTTAAATGTCAGCTTAATTTTTATTGCTAAACTGTGGTCTAGCAGAAACACAGTCCTTTCATATATCAAGACAAACAATTCTTTATAGTAAAAGTTACTTAATTCAATTTACTATATTATTTTTAAAGAACTTTGAATAAAGGATAATTAAACAATACCAGTTTTAGAAAGAAATTAAAATAATTTCTATTTCTGCCATAGAATTTTGAATGTGTAGTTGCTATACAAAGACTTTTCTAAGTATATTTTGTATAAACCATTTTCATTTATTCAATAGAAGCACAAGATATAAACTTTTATTTATGACCTTATCTCTTGCTTCTGAGAATAGTCACTATGTGTTTATATCACTATTGGCTATGCTTAGTCAACTTTGTTGTAATTCAGACAATTATAACATCTTTGATTCCAACTTTACATTATTGGTTATGTATTTCTAGAAAATTTGCATCTATTGCAATTTCTGTTTTTATATCTCCCTTTTCATTTCTAATTTTGTTAATTTGGATACTGTCTCTGTGCCCTCTGATTAGTCTGGCTAAGGGTTTATCTATCTTGTTAAATTTCTCAAAGAACCAGCTCCTGGTTTTGTTGATTCTTTGTGTGGTTCTATCTGTTTCTACTTGATTGATTTCAGCCCTGAGTTTGATGATTTCTTGTCTTCTACTTCTCTTGGATGAATTAGCTTCTTTTTGTTCCAGGGATTTAAGCTGTGCCATTAAGCTGCTAGTATATCCTCTCTCCACTTTTTTTCTGAGGCACTCAGGGCTACAAGTTTTCCTCTTAGTACTGCTTTCATTGTGTCCCATACATTTGGGTATGTTGTGCCTTCATTTTCATTAAATTCTAGAAAGTCTTTGATTTCTTTCTTTATTTCTGCCTTGACCAAGATATCATTGAGTAGAGTATTGTTCAGCCTCCATGTGTATGTGGGCTTTCTGTTATTTTTGTAGCTATTGAAGACCACTCTTACTCCATAATGATCTGATAGAAGGCATAGGATTAGTTCAATCTTCTTATATCTGTTGAGGTCTGTGTTGTGATCAATTATATGATTGGGTTTGGAGAAGGTAGCATGAAGTGCTGAGAAAAAGGTATATTCTTTTGCTTAAGGATAAAATGTTTTATATATATATATATATATATATATATATATATATATATATATATATATATGTTAAAATCCAATTGGTCCAAAGCTTAAATTCGTTTTACTGTGTCCCTGTTTAGTGTCTGTTTTTCTGATGGGTCCATTGAGGAGAGTGGAGTGTTGAAGTCACCCAGAATTATTGTGTTAGTTTCAATGTGTGCTTTGAGCTTTAGCAAAGTTTCTTTTATGAATGAGGTTGCCCTTGAATTTGGTACTTAGATGTTCAGAATTGAGAGTTCTTCTTGGTGTATTTTTGCTTTCATCAGTAAGAAGTGTCCTTAGGTGTCCCTTTTGATGACTCTAGGTTGGAAGTCAATTTTATCTGATATTAGAATGGCTACTCCTGCTTGTTTCCTGAGACCATTTGCTTGTGAAATTGTTTTCCAGCCTTTTACTCTGAGGTAGACTTTGTCTTTGACACTGAGGTGTGTTTCCTGTACACAGCAAAATGTAGGGCCCTGTTTATGTATCCAGTCTGTTAGTCTGTCTTTTTACTGGGGAATTGAGTCATTGATGTTAAGAGATATTAAGGAATAGTGATTATTACTTCCTGTTATTTTTTATGTTATTTTTATGTTTGAGTGGTTATCTTCTTTTGGGTTTGATGAAAGAAGGTTGCTATCTTGCTTTTTCCAGGGTGAGTTTCCCTCATGTATTGGTGTTTTTCCACCTATTTTCCTACGTAGGGATGAGTTTTTGGAAAGATATTGTGTAAATTTGGTTTTACCATAGACTATATTCCATGACATATGGAATATACAATATTCCAAGTTCACAATAACTTTCCTTCTAATTAGGAAAGATAACTTGAAAATAACCAAGTCTCTTATGTTTATACAGTGGAAATCTACTTGATAGTTAGAACTACTAGAACATGTTAAATTCATATGACAGTGGAAATCACTTTAACTAACCTTCTACCTATCTATCTACATGACAATGCAGATTATACATATTTGTGATGCTACATGCTTAAAACATTAGGAGTAGGATGAATACTTGATATTAAACAAACTGAATTGCAAGCCGGGTATGGTGGTGCATGCCTGTAATCCCAGCACTTGGGAGGCAGAAGCAGGCAGATTTCTGAGTTTGAGGCCAGCCTGGTCTACAGAGTGTGTTCCAGGACAGTCAGGACTACACAGAGAAACCCTGTCTTGAAAAACAAAAACAAACAAGCAAAAAACAACAACCAAAGAAATAAAACCAGAATTGCATATATATCCCAATACATACTGGTATATTAAAATTATGCAGGTTGCCTCCCATTCTTCTTCTAAATGATTTAAGTCATAAGTTGTTTCATGTGTTGCTGAGAAATATGCTCTCAAACCTGTTGTACAAAAAAATCTCTATCTTTTACTTGGAAATAAAATGTGTCTTTCCATTATAGATTTAAAATTTACTGACTGGTCATTAAGCAGAAGATAAGGCATCACTCAATTTAGCACATACTTCTTCCTTTACCTTATTTTTATTTATTTATTTTTCTTTTCTTATTGAATATTATCTTCATTTACATTGCCAATGGTAAAACCTTTCTTGATATCTCCCCTCCCCTAAGACCCCCTATCCCTCCCCTTCCTCCTTCCCCCTGCCTTTACCAATATGCTCTTCTACCCAACACACTCCCACCTCCCCCACTCGGTTTCCCTTTGTTGAGGCCTCTGTTGAGCCTTTACCTGACCAAGGACCATTCCTCCCACTGATGCCCAACAAGGCATTCCATTGCCAAAGTTTTGGCTGGTACCATGTGCTCCCTTTAGTTGATGGTTCAATCTCTGGGAGTCTTGGGGTGTCTGGGTGCCCAAAATCATTGTTCTTCCCATGGGGCTGTAAATCCCTTCAGTGCCTCTGGACCATTCTCCAGCTCCTCCATTGGGGACCCCATGTCCAGTCCAATAGTTGGTTGCTAGCATCTGCCTCTGTATTTGTAAGGCTCTGGCAGGGCCCTTCTAGAGACAACCATGGCATTGACAAATGGGATCTCATAAAACTGCATACCTTCTGTAAGACAAAGGACACAGTGAATAGGACAAAATGGCAACCAACAAATTGGGAAAGGATCTTTACTAACCCTATATCAGATAGAGGGCTAATATCCAATGTATATAAAGAACTCAAGAAGTTAGTCTCCAGAGAGTCAAATAACCCTATTAAAAATATGTGGTACAGAGTTAAACAGGGAATTCACAACTGAGGAAACTTAAATGGTTTAAAGCACATAAAGGAATGTTCAGCATCTTTAGTTATCAGGGAAATGCCAATCAAAACAACACTGAGATCCAACCTCACACCAGTCATAAGAATGGCTAAGAATGGCAGCAGATGCTGGAGAAGACGTGGGGAAAAAAGAACACTTCCTCATTGTTGGTGAGTTTGCAAGCTGGTAAAACCACTCTGGAAATCAGTTTGTCGATTCCTCAGAAAATTAGCCATAGTACTACCTGAGGACCCAGCTATACCATTCCTGGGCATATACCTTCACCTTATTTTAATAATATTTATATATGACAGTTATTGCAAAAATTTGTTCTTGGTGATTTTTGTTAGGGTATGAAATCTGAGGATGTCTAGTGGCAATCCAGGTTATCAACATAAAGAGCATTCTGTCTTGCTGCTGTTACTTTTAAGGAAAAAAATGTTCTCATGATTAGTTGGGAATAAATGTGCTAAGTAGCAGGATTCCATTTTGTAAGTATTAAGTGAGGTTTTGGTGACTTTTGTTTGTATGTTTGTTTGTTTTGTTTTGTTTTTACAATTTTCTGCCAACATTGGCTGCAGTTTAATTATTTCAACCGTAATCCTCTCATCTTTCACATGATCCCCTTACTCTGCCTACCTTGTCATCACAAATGATGCTTTCTATGATTTCATGATGAATCTTTACTAATTTTATGATTCATTCCCTTTTTCACTCTGAAGCAAATTTTGGAAATGGTTCATTGGGGACTATTTCATAATTAACATATTTCTACCTAGCTGTTGGTATTAAAAACTGTAGTACCAATAAAACAGCACCCCATATTGCTTAATAATATTTATACTTAATATATACTATCAAAATTGGATACAAGAAACTAAAGAGTATTAAAAAAGCTGTATCATAATAGCATTCAGTGAAGTATTTTATTTGTCTAAAGGAACTATACAAATGGCCACATTGTATATATTTTTATTTATTGACTCGATTAATTATTTACTACACATAGTACACATTAGTGACTAATGAATTATCTTTCTTATTGTTAAAAGTTTGACTAGTGCATCAACATGTCCATATTTTTGCAAGAAACAATAATTTAATTCAGTGTGTTCACACAAAACTGTGATATGAGAGAATAACTTAAGTTTCCAATTACAAGAGTCTTCCAATTACAAGAATGGAAAATGAGAAATTAATTGTGGGGAAAGTTTCTAAAATTTATTTTACCAATGTATGAAACTTGCAAATAAAAAATATTAAAAATAATAAATAGTATTTTAGGTGTATTTTATTTATCATCATGTTTATGTCAGAGTATTACATACATATGAGTTAAGGTGCCCACAGAGGCTAGTTGTGTTGTAGTTTCAGGCAATGGCCAGTCAATTGGTACTGGCTACTTAGAATTGAATATAGTTCCTCTATAAAAGCCGTGCATAGTCTTAGCTGATGAGCTCTCTCTCCCTATCCACAATAACATACAACCTGCAAAAACCAAAATTTGAAATTCCTTTATTAAATATTACATTTTAAAACTGTTTAGAATTCTATATTTCAAAATTGCACATAAAGCAGTTTTCTTTCAAAAGAAGGGAAGGACAAAACTTTATGCATGTATCAGAGAAATTGGGGGGAGGAGAGGAGAGGAGAAGAGAGAGAGAGAGAGAGAGAGACAGAGACAGAGACAGAGACAGAGAGAATCAGTTTAAACAAAATGAAAGCCATCTTACTTTAAAAAATTAACACATTCTACAGAGAACATAGGTCCCAGGGTCAGGTATAAGATTATGATCTGTCTAAAATCTACTATGTGTACTTATGAGTATGAAAGCAAAAAGGTTTTATGAGTAATTTACATTTACAGGTCTAGGAACGTATCTAAGTTGGTAGTGTGCCTTTCATGCATTATTTCATGAAAGTCATTATTTCAGACCCAAATACCATACAAAACAGACATGATAGAGTATAATTTGAATCTCAGTATTTGAGGAGTAGAAACAAGAAAAGTTAGAGTTCTAGATTATTTGTGTCTACATAGAGCATCGAAGGCCACCCTGAACTACATGAGATGCTGTCTCAAAATAAACAAGTAAACAAGCAGTAATAAGCTTGTCCCTTTGTATTACCTACTTTTTTTGTTCGATATATTTTTTATTTACATTTCAAATGATTTCGCCTTTCCTAGTCCCCCCACTCCCCGAAAGTCCTGTAAGCCCCCTTCTCTCCCCCTGTCCTCCCACCCACCCCTTCCCACTTCCCCGTAATGGTTTTGCTGAATACTGCTTCACTGAGTCTTTCCAGAACAAGGGGCCACTCTTCCTTTCTTCTTGTACCTCATTTGATGTGCAGATTATGTTTTGGGTATTCCAGGTTTCTAGGTTAATATCCACTTATTAGTGAGTGTATACCATGATTCACCTTTTGAGTCTGGGTTACCTCACTTAGTATGATATTCTCTAGCTCCATCCATTTGCCTAAGAATTTCATGAATTCATTGTTTCTAATGGCTGAGTAGTACTCCATTCTATAAATGTACCACATTTTTTGCATCCACCCTTCTGTTGAGGGATACCTGGGTTCTTTCCAGCATCTGGCAATTATAAATAGGGCTGCTATGAACATAGTAGAGCATGTATCCTTATAACATGGTGGGGAATCCTCTGGGTATATGCCCAGGAGTGGTATAGCAGGATCTTCTGGAAGTGAGGTGCCCAGTTTTCGGAGGAACCGCCAGACTGATTTCCAGAGTGGTTGTACCAATTTGCAACCCCACCAGCAGTGGAGGAGTGTTCCTCTTTCTCCACACCCTCTCCAACACCTGCTGTCTCCTGAATTTTTAATCTTAGCCATTCTGACTGGTGTAAGGTGAAATCTCAGGGTTGTTTTGATTTGCATTTCCCTAATGACTAATGAAGTTGAACATTTTTTAAGATGCTTCTCCGCCATCCGAAGTTCTTCAGTTGAGAATTCATTGTTTAACTCTGTACCCCATTTTTTAATAGGGTTGTTTGGTTTTCTGGAGTCTAACTTCTTGAGGCCTTTATATATATTGGATATTAGCCCTCTATCTGATGTAGGGTTAGTGAAGATCTTTTCCCAATTTGTTGGATGCCAATCTGTTCTCTTGATGGTGTCCTTTGCCTTACAGAAACTTTGTAATTTTATGAGGTCCCATTTGTCAATTCTTGATCTTAGAGCATATGCTGTTGGTGTTCTGTTCAAAAACTTTCTCCCTGTACTGATGTCCTCAAGGGTCTTCCCCAGTTTCTTTTCTATTAGCTTCAGAGTGTCTGGCTTTATATGGAGGTCCTTGATCCATTTGGATTTGAGCTTAGTATAAGGAGACAAGGATGGATCAATTCGCATTCTTCTGCATGCTGACCTCCAGTTGAACCAGCACCATTTGTTGAAAAGGCTATCTTTTTTCCATTAGATGTTTTCAGCCTCTTTGTCCAGGATCAAGTGGCCATAGGTGTGTGGGTTCATTTCTGGATCTTCAATCCTGTTCCATTGATCCTCCTTCCTGTCACTGTACCAGTACCATGCAGTTTTTAACACTATTGCTCTGTAGTATTGCTTGAGGTCAGGGATACTGATTCCCCCAGAATTTCTTTTGTTGCTGAGAATAGTTTTAGCTATCCTGGGTTTTTTGTTATTCCAGATGAATTTGATAATTGTTCTTTCTAACTCTGTGAAGAATTGAGTTGGGATTTTGATGGGTATTGCATTGAATCTGTAGATTGCATTTGGCAAAATAGCCATTTTAACTATATTGATTCTACCGATTCATGAGCATGGGAGGTTTTCCCATTTTTTTGAGGTCTTCTTCCATTTCCTTCTTCAGAGTCTTGAAGTTCTTGTCATACAGATCTTTCACATGTTTGGTAATAGTCACCCCAAGATACTTTATATTGTTTGTGGCTATTGTGAAGGGGGTCATTTCCCTAATTTCTTTCTCAGCCTGCTGAGTATAGGAAGGCCTATCCTTTGAGTATAGGAAGGCCACTGATTTGCTTGAGTTGATTTTATAACCTGCCACTTTGCTGAAGTTGTTTATCAGCTGTAGGAGTTCTCTAGTGGAATTTTTTTGGTCACTTAGGTAGACTATCATGTCATCTGCAAATAATGATAGTTTGACTTCTTCCTTTCCGATTTGTATCCCTTTGACCTCCTTATGTTGTCGAATTGCCCGAGCTAGTACCTCAAGTACAATATTGAAAAGATAAGGAGAAAGGGGGCAGCCCTGTCTAGTCCCTGATTTTAGTGGGATTGCTTCAAGTTTCTCTCCATTTAGTTTGATGCTGGCTACCGGTTTGCTGTATATTGCTTTTACTATGTTTAGGTATGGGCCTTGAATTCCTGTTCTTAAAAAATGTATTTTGCACCCTTTGTTAAATTAATTTTGTATTCACAACCTTCTACAGAAGTTGTTGAACATTTTATTTAATATTTCTTTGGCTGGCTAGTCTATCAAATGCTTGCTTTACAAACGTGTAGACCTATATTAAAACAAAACAAAAATCTGATTCTCTTTTGTAATCCTGTATCCAGGAAAGAGGCATATACTTGGTACTTGCCCAAAGCCATTAAGCTCCAGGCCAATATGAAACTCTGCCCCATAAACTAGATGACTAGCACCTCAGAGTTGATTTCTAGAAATGTTCATTGTTTCCCCCCACACAAATATATATAACCCTTCATAGATGTACACTCATATACACCCATGTACATACAAAGAAGAAATTAAAATTCCTTTTCTTAATAAATACTCATTTGTAAATATATAGACTAAAGGTTTAAATTTATGTCAAATAAATCTATTTCTAATATTTTGATTTCAAATGGGACAAATACAAAAAAGAATCTTCATATAAAATTTTTGCAGTAATTCATAAAATTAATGAAATCAAAAGAAGCATCCTCTACTTTAGAAAATTAGACAGCAAAATTTTGTTATATTGAGATTCTTAAATTTAATTTGCTTTAGTGTAGTGAAAATTGACTTCACTTTTTCTCTTAGAGATTTAACTTATTTTTGTCTACTTCAGTCTTAAATTATATTCTTTACCCAATCTGAAATTTAAATTTAATTTGAACAAAAATTATCATAAGGAGCATCCTGGGAATTTTGCTTAAGCTCTCTTTCCTTTACTGGGTTTCTTTTGCTTCTATAAAAAGTAAATGTAGAAGCAACCAATTATAGTTCATCAGACTAAACCGCGTTTTTGATCTTCACAAGTCCTGTACTTAGTAAACTCTCAGTGTTTTAACAATGTTAAGTTGCTCAGAGAAGAGCTTCATCATGTTCCAGAAAGGCCCTCTATTTCTACTCTACCTGAAGTTATAGGAATCTACCTACAGTAATGAAATGAACTGTCAAATTCCTGAATATTCATGATAATCCTCAGGCATTTTCTTAACAACTGTTATAATTGGAATTGGTTTAGATTATATTTCTTTGTATCCTCAAATTTACCAGATGTGCATATTATAATTTCACATGCTTCTAATATTATAAATACATTGTGAAAGAAAGAAATGAAAGTAGTTTTAATATTTTAAGATAACTTAAACCAAATTTACCATATAGTGTGTGTGTTTGTGTGTGTGTGTAAAAGAGAAAGACCGAGGATGTGGGGAAAAAGCAGAAATGTTGTGTAACAATTTTTCCTAATGTAAACTTATTGTGTAGGGAAATTCATTATTAACATACAGCATATTATGGTCCACTCGCAAAAGAAACTCCTTAAAACACAAGACGTTCTAAGAGGAGGTGAAACATTCCACCACTTAGGGAAGCTCATGAAACAAAGAAAGTGAAAAGTGAACAGCTCAAAAACTTCAACAAGTCACTGTAGATGGTCAGACACTCTAGGCCCTTTACTCCCAAGCATAATTAATGCTAAAGATGGCTGAAAGCCACTTTCAAACAAGAAGAGCTACCTAGAAAACTCCGAGGGAAGGCTACCTGGAATAGTCTGGCTACATCTTCTGGAAGAGACACCAGAGCACCTTGGGCTGTACAATGTGTTCCTGTTATCCAGCTTTCACGAGCTGTCATACTTGCTGTGGTGGGATAATCATAATGCGGCAGTCATTTGTTTAAATGCAGGTAACCCTACATTATTTCTGTTAGTAATTCCCCAAACTGGCATTTCACTTATTTGGACTTTGATGATATCCTTACTTAGGCGTGTAGTGAGTTCCCTTTCTGTAGTGCGTAGATATTCCATCAAATCTCCAAATTAATACTTCTTTAAAACAAGAGAAATGAAAGGAATTAGACAGGGGAAGATGGAGGAAAATGACAAAATTTATATTGAATTCTTTCCTGAGAGAAATACCTTAAGAAGCTTGGCTCTGCACATTTGAAATGATAACATTTTGTACATTATTTTATCAATAACTATATTCTTCGTGTTCTACTTATTTTAAACGTTTTTTTTTATTGCTTTCTCCTCTAATTATGAGGTGAGAAGATTTATGGAAGAGAAAAACTCAGAAACACTGCTAATGGATCACTTCACACTAATTACTATTGTTGAGTTTCTACATTTTTTAAAAGAATCATTTAATGGGAGGCAATTAGGCAGAGTGCCAACTACATAATTCTTCATGGGAAAAAAATAGGAGAAACAGAACTACATGATTTTTAAGTGTAGATTTTAGGAAGCCACTGTTAGAAGCATATGCTTCACAAGTAGTCTTTCAAAAAGGAGCAAATTAATTGATTATTAAATGCTAATTATATTATTAGTAGCAATTGGCATCATTTAAAATATCAAATAAACATGCATACCTTGGTAACTTTAATATAGGCAAATGTATCTAAAACTAAATAAAACAAAATTTATGTGCTAATAATAAAACGAAAATGTTCTAGTAACATTTTAAAGCATGTGTTTTAAAAGTAAACTCATTAATATAATGTTAAAATATCTTATTTGAATATCTGTTAGTAGAATAAAAAGGAACCCAGTAATTTTTAAAATATATAATAAGAAATACTTGAACTCAGGCAAGCCTGGGCAACAGTGTGATAGCTTGTGACAAAAAAGGCAAAAATATTTTAAAAAGTAACAAAAATAAATTACAAAATAACCTTAAGAATGTACATCTTGAGGCATCTTGGTGTGACTCTAATCAAACAAATAAAAGTTCTGTATGACAAGAACTTCAGGTCTCTGAAGAAGGAAATTGAAGAAGACCTCAGAAAATGAAAAAATCGTCCATGTTCGTGGATTGGCAGGATTACTATAGTAAAAATGGCCATCTTGCCAAAAGCAATCTACAGATTCAACATGATCCCCATCAGAATCCCAATTCAGTTCTTCATAGAGTTAGAAAGAGGAATTTTCAAATTCATCTGGAATAACAAAAAACCCAGGATAGCTAAAACTGTTCTCAACAGTAAAAGAACTTCTGGGGGAATCAGTATCTCAGACTTCAAGCAATACTATAGAGCAATAGTGTTAAAAACTGCATGGTGTTGGTTCAGTGACAGGCAAGTGGACCAATGGAATAGGATTGAAGACCCAGAAATGAACCCACACACCTATGGCCACTTGATCTTCAACAAAGGAGCAGAAAATATCTAGTGGAAAAAAAGATAACCTTCTCAACAAATGGTGTTGGCTCAACTGGAGGTCAGCATGCAGAAGAATGCGAATTGATCCATTCTTATCTCCTTGTACTAAGCTCAACTCCACGCGGATCAAGGACCTCCACGTAAAACCAGACACACTGAAACTAATAGAAATGAAACTGGGGAAGACCCTTGAGGACATGTGCACAGGGGAAAAGTTCCTGAACAGAACACCAGTAGCTTATGCTCTAAGATGAAGAATTAACTAATGGGACCTCATAAAATTACAAAGTTTCTGTAAGGCAAAGGACATTGTCAAAAGGATAAATCATCATCCAACAAATTGGGAAAAGATCTTCACCAACCCTACATCCGACAGAGGTCTAATATCCATTATATACAAAGAACTCAAGACAGTAGACGTCAGAGAGCCAAATAACCCTATCAAAAATGGGGTATGGAACTAAACAAAGCATTTTCACCTGAAGAAATTAGGATGGCTGAGAAGCATCTTAAGAAATGTTCAACATCATTAGTCATTAGGGAAATGCAAATCAAAACAACCCTGAGATTTCATCTCACATCAGTTTTTACTAATAGCCAAGGATAGATGTGTTTAAAGAAAAAAAAATTCCTTTTAGTATTTTTTAATTATTTTATTTTTTTAATTATTTACATTCCAGTCATTGCACATGCCCCTGTCCCCCTTTCCTCAATTTCTTAACTCATTCCTCCTCCCCTTGCTTCTAAGAGGGTGCTTCCCACCCCCAGGTCTCCTCCTTCCTTGGGGCCTCACATCTTTCCTGGATTATGTTCATTTTCTCCCACTGAGAACAGACCGGGCAGATCTTTGCTACTTATGTCTCAGGGGCTTAAGACCATACTTCATAAACCCATATTCAGATTATATTTATATTTTATGAGAAATGAATCCATAACTAATAAAAACAAATTTTGTTTTGTTTAGTGTAGTATTCATCGAGTGTGGACACATGCATTCATGACATTTAATAGTTATATGTGTGTCACCAGTAATGGCAGATCAGCTGCTATAACTATATCACAAAATCTTCCATGTGATGATAAGAATTCCTAGCAAACCAGATGTGCACAAGATAATGAAATTCACCAGCAACTGACCACCTTTGACCCAGGCTTAAACTCCAACACTCCAAACTGGCAGTAGTGCTTCATATTGCCCACGTGCAATAGATACACTTGTTTGGAACTGTTCTACTATTAGTACTTATGTTAAATATCTATCTCTCTACAGAATTATATTTGGAAATATCCTTTTGATTATTATTTTCCTGAATGTTTTCTTTGCTAAAAGATAAGGACTAAGAAATCAAAATTAAGGAAAAAGGCATTTTGAACAATCTTTTAATAGTTACATCTACAGCCTTGAAAAAATACTTTCAGTCTCAACCTTCAAAATCAATGAACTATAGTGTAATTAGTCATAATATTTGTTGTACAAATTTAGTGACTGATATGATCTTATCGAAATATACCCTTAAAATGTAGAACACTTCCATTAATTAAACTGAAATATGAATATCTCTGGATATCAGTCTGGCGGTTCCTAAGAAAACTGGACATGACTCTTCCAGAGGACCCTGCTATACCTCTCCTGGGCATATACCCAGAGGATTCCCCAGCATACAATAAGGACACATGCTCCACTATGTTCGTAGCAGCCTTATTTATAATAGCCAGAAGCTGGAAAGAACCCAGATATCTCTCAGTGGAGGAAAGGATACAGAAAATGTGGTATATATACACAATGGAGTACTATTCAGCAATTAAAAACAATGAATTCATGAATTTTTTAGGCAAATGGATGGAACTGGAAAATATCATCCTAAGTGAGGTAACACAATCACAAAAGAATACACATGGAATGCAATCATTGATAAGTGGATATTAATTAGCCCTGAAGCTCTGAATACTGAAGACACAATTAGCATATCAAATGATTCCCATGAAGAAGGAAGAAGAGGGCCCTAATCCTGGAAAGGCTTGATCCAGCATTGTAGGGGAGTACCAGGACAGAGAAAAGGGAGGGGGAAAGATAGGAGAATGGATGGAGAGAAGAGGACTTATGGGACATATGGGGTGACTGGGAAAGGGGAAAGCTTTTAGAATGTAAACAAAGAATATAGAAAATTTTAAAAAAGAAAGTATAATAGTTAATAAGTTTTGTTCATACTAACCAACCCTAATCTTTGATTATTCTAGTTCGTAAAAATACCAAAATAGGAATTCTCTTGTAGAATTTTTAGGGTGGCTTATGTATACAATCATATCATCTCAAAACAATGGTGTATTAACTTTTTTCTCAATTTGTATCTTCTTGATGTTCTTTAGTGGTCTTATTGCTCTAGATAGAACTTCAAATATTATATTGAATAGATAAAGAGAGAGAGGGTAGACTTGTCTTGTCTATCTCTTATTAATTGAAAATAGGGCAGCAATGAACACCTCTGAAATATACTGGCCTGCACTAATGAGGCTAGGAGATTGTTCAGCAATTAAAAGTACTTGATGCTCTTCCAGAGTGTCTTCTGCAAGTTTGATTCCCAGTATTTTGTGAAGCAGTTTACAATCATTTGTAGCTTTAGTTCTACTTTATATAATAAACACTTCTGCTTTCCTTGATAGACACACACACACACACACACACACTCAAAACAAATACACACCACAACACACAGGGACACTTAACTGAACCTTAAAAATAAAATTACATAATTATAAGGAGAATGTCCTATGCCAATATAATTTCCTTAAGCCAATATAGTTTGTAACTGAACTCCAGATGCACACTCTTATACATCAAGTATCTGTAGCTATCATCTCTCATCAAATAAGCTTCTTTTTGCAGAAAAGAGAAGTAGAGAATGCCTCAAATGGTTGAATGCAGAAAACAACTGAACCTGACCATGAGTTCAGAGCATGGCCAGCCACAACTGATGCAGCTACAGCACAACCTCTAAATCAGTGACAATTGCATTAAAAAGTAGTGGAAATATTTGACAAGCCAAAGGAAGTGTATATTTCCTACAAAACAGTGATTTCCATACAGACACAGAAGTCATACCCATGAAATCTCAACAGTAGATTGCATACACATGCCCTAAATATGGCAATACCAATGTGCCTGCCTACATAAAGAGTGGAAAGCTCATAGGATCTTGTCCTTAGATAAGGAGCTACATGCTTACTGAGAGAAGAGTAACTCCATTTGATTTTCTAAGGAAAGTATCCTGATAGCTGATTCAGCTCCATGAATCATCCTGAATATACATACATATTAGTGGCATTAAATTGAACCAACAGGTTTTCTTCACAATGTATGTTTGTGAGAAAGACTTTAAACTTAAAGAATGAAGCAAAAAAAAAAATCTACAGCACTGTCCAAGTTTATATTATCCTAAAACAGACTAAAATGAAAGTGGAAATTTAATATCAAATGTACTAAAATGTTACACTGATTGCCTTTATATCATATGCAATTTTAATTGTCACTGCATAAATTACTCATTTTTCATTTAAGGTGTAGATTTCAGATTAATCTACACCTTATTTTATTATATTAAAGAAGAGTATTTTCTAATATACCCTCAAGATTTTAAATGAGAAAAGATTAGTAAAAAGGATTTTTCTTACTAGTAGTAGAAAATATTTGTTTCATCTGGCATCTTTGGATGTCCAGAAAACTACTATATACACTATTCAACTTTCCTTAAACAAGCATTACAATGATCAGTTACACTGGTGTTGCTTCAAGTGCTTATGATTTTGTCAGCAGAAACTATCTGTTAAGTCTCCAGTTAAGAGAATTAATGTTCTTTTAATCAAAGATATCTACATTATAAATTGTAAGTTAGCTGTACTTTTAAACTTGATTTTTCTTTTTAAACCAGACTTATATACCTTTCTTTCCTTGAGATTAACCTACTATATCTACATATCAATCTACTGTAAAAGATGTATGCACCTACATATCTGTACTTCAGCCTACTGCCTTATTACTTTTATAAATGTCACAGCGAAAGGCCATTTAGATTTACTTCACTTCATGAGTCGCTAAGTAAATGTCTGTGATATGCTGTCATAAGACCTGGCGTTTTTTTCAGATGAATTTCCTTCCGTTATACATACAATGTTCTAAAATATCTAAAAGTTAACTGAATAATTACTCATTCATACTTTTACCAAATTTTTCCATACCACAAAATTGAGAAAAATTCATTACAAGAAAAAAATGAAGAATATATCTTTTATAGAGCTGCAATTTTCCCTTATGTTTTCATTAATTATTTTATTTATTTACACCCCAAATTTTAGTCCCTCTTCTGTTCCCTTTTCCCAGAGTTCTTCACCCCATTCTTTGCCCCCTTCACTTATGACAGGGTTCTTCCTTTCCCAGGCATCCCTTCTCCCTAGTGGTATCAAATCTACACTGGATTAGGTGTATCCTCTCTGACTGAGGTCAGACAAAGGACTTCTGCTGCATAAGTGCCTGGTGCTGCAGACCAACTATAGACCAACTTTCATTGGTGTTTTAGTGTTTGGTAGCTCCCAGGTTTCCAGGTTAGTTCATTTCCTTCAGTCCTTCCCCTAAGTTTTCCATAGGATTCCCCAACCTCAGTCCAACAGTTGGCTATATCTGCATCTGTCACTGTCAGTTGCTAGTAGATCCTCTAAGAGGACAACCATGCTAGGCTCCTGCTTACAAACACAACATGACATCAGACTTGGGTCAGGGTAGGGTGTCTACCCATGAATTGGATTCCAAGTTGGGCTAGTCACGATTTGGTTTTTTCTTCAGTCTATGTTCAATTTTTGCCCATGCATTTCCTTTAGACAGGAACAATTCTGGGTCTAAAATTTTGAAGACAGGTTAGTGTCTCTATCTCTCCACTGTGTGCCCTGTCTAACTACTGGAGGTATCCTCTTCAAGCTCCATCTCCCCAGTGTTGGGCATTATGGCTATGGTCACCCCCATTGGGTCATAGGAGCCTCCCACATCCCAGATTTCTGAAACATTTAGAGGTTCTCCCACCACCACCCTAGGTGTAAATTTTCAATGCATAGTTTTAAAGCTTTGGTATTTTGATTCTTATTTTTTTTGACATCTTCATGTTTATGTTATTTACAAGCATTCATATAGGTTTGTATACTACAATATCTCTCCATTCTTACTTAGAAATGGAACATTCAATGTTCACTATCATACTACATGCTCTGCAGGCTTCGACTGCCAAGTAAGTCAAGCTTCTCACTTACCCTTGATCACTCTGCATCCTTTGCTCCTCCCTCAGTTTTCCCTGCGCAATAACTTGACACATCTGTTTTGTAAGTTTTGGTGATGCTTATTCTAATTTATTTCTTTCTCACACAATTTACAAAGTACACATCAGTATCAATTAGACTAGAACTGCTTGCTAGCTTGTGACCTTTTCACAACTCCCAAATATTTTTTTCAATTGACTATTTGATAAAATTTTTTCTTCTCAATTTCATAAGTCATAATGCACTTTTGTGCATTACAAATATGTTCAAATGCTCCTTGATTTGAGATGTATGAAAATTTTATTTTAAATTAATATTAAAGAATAATTTTATATGAAAATAATTATATCTTCCCATTTATACTCAAAAGCATATGTTGTATATTCTTCCCATCCTCTTCTATGTTGCTACAATTACAGTTTAATGTTTTCCACAGTGAAAGTTATATATTGTTATCAAGAATAAAGATTTGAACAAGTAAACACAATCTTAAACAAGGAAGAAAGTATTATCCTCTCTTTGAGAAATATATATATATATATGTGTGTGTGTGTGTGTGTGTGTGTTGTTATTGTTATTGTTAGTATCAGTACATTGTAAAAGCCAGGATTACAAGTTTGTACATACATACACATGAAACATACATGTCATGATTTTTAATAAAAAATGTTGGACAAACTAATGCACTATTAGAATATTTGCATTAACTATATAAAATTTATACTTTTAGTTATCAGAAAGTAGTTAAACATTAGTCATTTCAAATATGTCGCAACATACATTATTATATTTTAATGAAGTCATAATATCTGTTGCTACTAACACCAGGCACAATATTAAAAACCTAATGTCAGTCCTTTCTCTTTCTCTCTCCCTCTCTTTCCTTCTCTCTCCCTCTCTCTGCCTGTCTTTCTCTCTCTCTCTCGTAATTAGATGGACAGTATATTAGATTTCCACTAATGAATAACAAATTATCACAAATTTAGACCCTGAAGGCAATTACCATTTATTATATCAATTTTCTTGGGCTGTAAGTCCTGGCTAATTCTCTCCCAGCTTGCCAGTTTGATAAATTTAAAGGATAGAGGTCAAGTTTCGTGTGTTAAGAGCTGGGTCAGATTTTATTATCTCTTTATGTTTTAGTTCAGTTGCTAGTAGAGTTAATTGTTAAATCTTCGTGATTTTGGATTCTAATTTTAGTAACTTCTATTTTCTAGGTCCTCTATTCCTAAAGTTTGTCATCCATAGTTATATTCTACAATGCTATCCATCTAAAACTACTATCATGCTATACTCCTCATGCTACACTGAGGTCTTCACATTTTTGCAAAAAGCACTTTAGTGACTGGGTCATTTGTTAGCCTCTTCAAAATGTATTTGTTCTGCCTTCGTTTACTAGACTTCCTATAACTTTGATTGAGTCTCATTTGAGAATAAGTACTTAAAGTCAATCCTTTTTTTAACTAATTTTCAAATTTTAAAGACATGAAAAAGAGAGTCCAACCTCTAGTGCTTGTTGCTAGCTTCATTTGCAACTACTTCCTATCTGCTACTTATCATTAAAAAAAAACAACCCTATTGTATGTAAATGTTTTCTTTATTACTCACAATGTCTTTTTTTGTAGCACACTTTCCAGGTTTCATCTTGTCCTATGAAAGGGCTAGCAACTTAGTAGAAGGGATCCCCTCATTGAAGAAGTTTCCTACATTTATCCTCCTATAATTTCTATTTTGTTATATTTTCTCTTTATAGAGAGCCTTCTCCTTGGCAGTTTTTAAGTTTAGACCTGTGTCTTTTTCTGTTTGAATATGGGTGCATTGTATATCAATTTCAGTCATGGAGAAAATCTCAGTCAAGTGCTATGATTTTCTAGGCCTAGTGTCTTTGTTCCTGTTTAATCATTTGACTTGAATTTAGAAAAGAATTGTGACTTACATCTAATAAAAATCTCTAGAAAGTGGTAAATCTGTGTTGTTTTGTGACTGACGATCCCATCCTACAGAAGACTTAAGAATTCATAATCTTCTTTCTCACTAATGCAACAGGTTGCATTGATAAAGGCTATACTACAATAGAATAGAGGAAGTAACACTTTGAATTTCTTGCCATTCAATCATGAGAAGAGGAATCTTAGACACAGCATGTAACCTCATGTTGCCAGGTGATGATAAATGTGTGGCATTAAGCTACTGATACACTTTACCAGATTTACATCAGTAACAATCATGCACCCTACAAAGATAGCCAATGGCGTTTTCAGGCACCAGTTATGATGTAGTCAGTGTTTCATCTCTACTACTTACAAAAGAGCCTTGCTATTACATACAGCCAAGTCACCCACTCAAGTTCTCTGGTAATATTGCAGACAAGCTTTGTCATACATACATAAATGACTAAGTATTGATATTAATATGGTTGTTTTTATCTCCTAGTTTTTGGTTCTGGTTTTTCATCTATACCTTCCTTAATATTTCCTTCATGGTATGTTTTGAAGATAATTTGAAGGTGTGTTTTAACTCAATCTGGAATTGAGAATTTCTTCTTATCTTTTACTGTCAATTGGTTGCATAATATCATTGAAGACAACACCTGATTCCAAACGTTATTATTTGTGGGCCACAGGCAACCTAATTGTAATATTAAAATTATCAAGTATCTGTGCCTTAATTAAGGCTTGTGATTTTAAATGGCATCACTCTGGGAATGAGTATGTCAGTTTTCAAAATATTGCCATTAAAAATAGTTTGCAAAACTTACAAGCATCACATTTATGAGATGATTTATGTATACTCAAAAGATAATGCTTCAAGGAACATTTGTCTATGTAGGTCTATGTGCATATTTTCTTCAAAGCAATAATAAGAAGAAAAATGCTCAGAACCTTAGGAAATTTTTTAATCCAGTATTTATATGAAGTAAAAATACCAAATAAGAAGAGGTTTAAGTTAAATTTAAGCTGATGGTCTTTCTTAAATTCCACGTATTCCATGATGGAATGTATATACAGCGTCTCTTTGTAGCTACTGTGAAGATGATCTTCAGTTGACTGGAATCTCTGCACAAATAGCAGGCAGAAAGATAGACGAAACTTGATTGATACAGGCTGTTATAACAGCTTTCTTCAGGATGGAAAATAAAGAACAAGTGAGTTATATAACTTCTTTATACTCTCTACAAGCTGTGAGTACTTGCAGCTACAAATTTTGATTAGAAAGCACAGAAATATTGTCAGAATGAGTTTTTGTTTTTGTTTTTTTTTTGGTTTTACAGCTTTTTTTAAATTTTTTTATTCGATATAATTTATTTACATTTCAAATGATTTCCCTTTTCTAGCCCCCCCACTCCCCGAAAGTCCCGTAAGCCCCCTTCTCTTCCCCTGTCCTCCCACCCACCTCTTCCCACTTCCCCGTTCTGGTTTTGCCGAATACTGTTTCACTGAGTCTTTCCAGAACCAGGGGCCACTCCTCCTTTCTTCTTGTACCTCATTTGATGTGTAGATTATGTTTTGGGTATTCCAGTTTTCTAAGTTAATATCCACTTATTAGTGAGTGCATACCATGATTCACCTTTTGAGTCTGGGTTACCTCACTTAGTATGATGTTCTCTAGCTCCATCCGTTTGCTTAAGAATTTCATGAATTCATTGTTTCTAATGGCTGAATCTCCATTGTGTAGATATACCACATTTTTTGCATCCACTCTTCTGTTGAGGGATACCTGGGTTCTTTCCAGCATCTGGCAATTATAAATAGGGCTGCTATGAACATAGAAGAGCATGTATCCTTATTACATGGTGGGTAGTCTTCTGGGTATATGCCCAGGTGTGGTATAGCAGGATCTTCTGAAAGTGAGGTGCCCAGTTTTCGGAGGAACCGCCAGACTGCTTTCCAGAGTGGTTGTACCAATTTGCAACCCCACCAGCAGTGGAGGAGTGTTCCTCTTTCTCCGCAGCAGCTGACTGTGGTATGGTTTTGCCACCTGTATATAGTTTCTGCTATTGTGTGAAGCTTAAATTCTGGGAACTTTTCAGAGGTTATATAAATGTGTTAAACCCAAGAAGCCAGGCTAGTGGTTGTTTATCCTTCATGGAGATTGGTTGCAACTCATTAGTAGTGGTGCTCAACAAAGAAACAAGAAGAAAGAAATGAGATTTAAGGATCTCCATGTCTCTCCCCCCCCCCACTTTCTCTTTCTCTCCTATCTAGTGAAAGAGGATGAAGCTGGGGATAAGAAAGATAAATGAGGATAAGAAGAGGAATTCATCAGATATCAAAGAGCAGCTATAGGTAAAGAAAAAAAAACCAAGAAAAAAAGAAATTAGATTCACGGCTCTCACTCTCCCTTTTAGACTTCTTTCTCTCCCATCTAGTGACAGGTGGTGAAGCAAGAGGAATGAAGGGTAGGAAAAAACCTCATAAAGTAGCAAAGAATAACTTCAAGTGGCAACAAAACATTGGGTTCAAAATTTACAGATAAAAATGGGAAATTTGATTTCATATGCATAGAAGAAATAGCTTAGGATCAAATAGTGGATTTTTCTTCCAAGATGATACCAAAGGGAAAAAAATGTCGAGTGACACTGCTGAGACACCCCTTGCTTCCTTCTCTTGTCCATGTATCTTGTAATGGTAAATACCTTGTAAATGCCTTGCCTTTACTTTTACTTTCTTTACTTCCTTGAAGTGTAGGCTCCTCTCCTTGTTTAATAGTTCATTTACATAACTTCACCTGTAGATTTATTTCCATAGTACATTAAATTACTTTTATGAGTCATGAAAATCAGAACACCAATGATAACCTCAAGGCAATAGATTCCACAATTTTATTCTACCACCCCTTTGAAATAATTGTTATTGCTTTATTTAGACTCATCAACTACTTGCTCTCTAAGCAAGCCTAGACTATTTAAACAGTTGTCAAAGTCTTCTGTTTTCACTTTCTCAGTTTCCCCTCACTCAAGCTCTGTAGTTTAAGAGAATACCAATAGTGTTTTTATGAGAAATTATCTAGCTAAATATTTAAAATGGAATATCCTGGAAACATTAAGCTTTTCAAATCAGAGTATGTAATTACAAATAGACCTCACTTTCTTTTTCTTCCTAAATTTAATATCTAAGCAAGCCCTACCAAAATAGTATGCAAAACAAAAGTTCTGTGTCTATGGACACTATTAAAAAAGGGGGTTCCTGTGGACTCTTTCTTGTCTTGTTTGTGGAACAGTCTTTTTTCAGAAATTGCTTTACACATAGCATATACCTTTCTGCTCAGAAACCATGAACTATTTGTAATAAACAGAAATAATAACTTTCTTCTCACCATAACTAAACTTTAGACACTTTTGTTCATGACAACATATTTTTATCACATATTGTTTGTTGGAAATTATTAAAAATGTTCCAGTTTATTTTATACATAAATAAATCCCCCATTCTACATACATCTCCTATTTTGCTCTGGGATTTAAAATTTAGATATGTAGAGCATACAATGTTACATATTTGAATTGTTTCTATCAGTGATAAAGAGATATCTATACTCCTACTTCTACAGGAAAACTAGACTCTACAGCTGATCTATGAATCTTAACATGCAGGCGGTGATGACTTTATCCCACTTATCACTTCCTTTCCAATGCCTTTGACTACCTATTGCTCTGTGTGTGTGTGTGTGTGTGTGTGTGTGTGTTCGCGTGTGTGTGTCTCTCTGCCAAATCATACTATTCCTTTTTCTATTTAATTTTTGATACAGTATCTTTCCCTGAATTGGAAGCATGACTTATAAGGTAGGTTTACTAGAGAGTAAGCCCCCAGATCTTACTTTCTCTGCTCTGTGTTCATCGAGGTTACAAATATATACTACAAAGGCTACTCAGTATTATGAGTTAGGAATCTAAAGTCATGTCCACCTTCTCTCTTGCATAGCAGGTTATTTACTCACTGAGATTTCCACCATGCTTAACTACTTGTATTTTTCCTGGACAAACAAAACCAAATTACTTCCTTCTATATCTATGTAATAAATCTCATCTTTCCAGCATTCTAATGAACTTGAGTAAAATTGTCTTTCCTAATTAACTTCATTAATTGCAATTTTTGATATAATATACAATTTATTATCATTTTCTTTTCTGAAAAACAATCTTTTTTTCCATACAATGTTTTCTCCCCATCTCGCTACCTACCAAATTTTAAACCCTTACTTGTTCTCTCATATTAGAAAGCAGACAGCAACATAACAAGTAAAAAATAAATGATAAGATAAACCAAAACACATAAGTGAGAATAGGACAAAATAAGGAATCAGAAAGAAAAGAGCTAAAGATAAAGCACAAAGAACACCTATAGAGTCGGAGACACACATTTCTACACACATAGACTTCCCACAAAACACACAACTAGAAACTATTATGAAAAATTAACACACAAAGAAACAAACAAAAACCTATGAAAGGTTAAACACACACACTCACACACACAAAGCATTATGAGAAAAAGATTGAATTTGCTGTGTGTTGGCCATCTAACCTGCCATTGTGGGCTTTTATATATCCAATAATTTATCACTTGTGATGGTTCTCAATTGGAGAAAGCTTCTGAGTTAGAGATGGGAAATTGTATCTATTTCATCTCTCAGCATTAGGACCCCATCTAGTTTAGAATTCTGCAGGACCAGTGGATTCACAGTATATGTTTTTATGTGTGGTACCAGTTTCATTTTTCCTAAAATGTCTTGTGTTCTTGGTGAATCAAAATCTATACTCTTTGCTATAAAATTTCTAATTTATCTTCTAAAAAATTCCTTGAGCATAAGAGTTAAGAATTTGATGGAGAAATCCTACTTATGATTGAGTGTTCCAAAGTCTCTTATTCTCTGCATATAGTCTGACTGTGGGTTTCTTTATCCATTCCCATTCATTAGAGGAGGCACTTCCTGTGAAGAAGGTTGAATGAGAAACTGATTTTTGAGTATAGCTAATGTCATCATCATAAGTAAGGTTTTTGGTATATCTCTTTAGCTGAACAGTTGTATTTGTTTTTCCTTGAGGTCAATGCACTAATTAGTTTCCAGTGCTTGCAAAACTGGATTCCAAAATGTTGTAATGCTGGGTTCCATTTCAAGGAGTGAACATTGAATTCAACCAGTGTTTGATTGTTTCTGTAAATTTTGCGCAACTAATGCACCAACATATAAGGTTACCATTGTAGATCATAGAGTTTGTAGCTAGTTAGCATTTACCTTTATCCTCTGGCTGCATTCATTGTACCTTCCACTCCCCTGAACACTAGTCAGTAAAGGTAAAGTTTATAGTTAGATACCAGTGTGCTTCTCTGTGTTCAGTGAGTTATGTAGTTATTGTCATGGCAATAGGTCCGTACAATTCTTTTGTAGACTCAACCAATGGCCTTGGCAGTAGATTGCGTTATATGAAAGTCTCCACAAGACTGCTTTGGCCAATGACTCAATTAGCATTCCTAGCACTAGATATTTCATTTGATGGTTGAATATGGTGCTTTGTATTCATCAGAATGATTTGATTAGATTGCTTTCATATATGTATATACTTTCATAAGCATATTCTGCAGTACATTTCTATTCTATTCCTCAAATAACCCTTAACCTAAGCTGAAGCTCCCTGTATTGCCTTCCTTACCTTTTTCCTCCCTTCCCCTCCCCAGTTGATCTTCCCATAGTTTTCTTAATATTAAACAGAATGGCTGTTGTGGTAAAAAACAATACAAATCTTGTCCATTCTAGAAATAACTGTCAGTAGATCAATTCTATCATTTTATATAAATCACTGCATCTAAATTTTTTCAACTTTAATATGTATAATGTGATTTTTAAAATCAGTTTTAAATTTTTCTCATCAAGAATGGTAATTTGCTTTAATACATTTGGAATTTATTAAGTTTATGTTATTTTAAATTACTTGCAGAAACAAACTCCCACAAGTACCGTGTAACAGAGTTAAAATGAAATTCTGTCATTATATATAAAAAGTCAGCATAAAATTTTCTAGTCAAAAGCTCAAATCCAAATGGATCAAGGACCTCCACATAAAGCCAGACACTCTGAAGCTAATAGAGAAGAAACTGGGGAAGAACCTTGAGGACACCGGTACAGGGAGAAAGTTTCTGAACAGAACACCAATAGCGTATGCTCTAAGAGCAAGAATTGACAAATGGGACCTCATAAAATTACAAAGTTTCTGTAAGGCAAAGGACACCATCAAGAGGACAAATCGACAACCAACAAATTGGGAAAAGATCTTCACCAATCCTACATCAGATAGAGGGCTAATATCCAATATATATAAAGAACTCAAGATGTTAGACTCCAGAAAACCAAACAACCCTATTAAAAAATGGGGTACAGAGTTAAACAAAGAATTCTCACCTGAAGAACTTCGGATGGTGGAGAAGCATCTTAAAAAATGCTCAACTTCATTAGTCATTAGGGAAATGCAAATCAAAACAACCCAAAGATTTCATCTTACACCAGTCAGAATGGCTAGGATTAAAAATTCAGGAGACAGCAGGTGTTGGAGAGGGTGTGGAGAAAGAGGAACACTCCTCCACTGCTGGTGGGGTTGCAAATTGGTACAACCACTCTGGAAAGCAGTCTGGCGGTTCCTCCGAAAACTGGGCACCTCACTTCCAGAAGATCCTGCTATACCACTCCGGGGCATATACCCAGAGGATTCCCCACCATGTAATAAGGATACATGCTCTACTATGTTCATAGCAGCCCTATTTATAATTGCCAGAAGTTGGAAAGAACCCAGGTATCCCTCAACAGAAGAGTGGATGCAAAAAAATGTTGTATATGTACACAATGTAGTACTATTCAGCCATTAGAAACAATGAATTCATGAAATTCTTAGGCAAATGGATGGAGCTAGAGAACATCATACTAAGTGAGGTAACCCAGACTCAAAAGGTGACTCATGGTATGCATTCACTAATAAGTGGATATTAACCTAGAAAACCGGAATACCCAAAACATAATCTACACATCAAATGAGGTACAAGAAGAAAGGAAGAGTGGCCCCTTGTTCTGGAAAGACTCAGTGAAGCAGTATTCAGTAAAACCAGAACGGGGAAGTGGGAAGGGGTGGGTGGGAGGACAGGGGGACAGAAGGGGACTTATAGGACTTTCGGGGAGTGGGGGGGCTAGAAAAGGAGAAATCATTTGAAATGTAAATAAAAAATATATCGAATAAAAAAATTTTAAACTATTAAAAATTGTCTAGTCAATGAACTTTAAGTCTACATATGAAACATAATACATAATTGTACTATTATCTTTTGTTCGTTATAGATTTTAAATATCAAGTAAAAATATTAAGTTAATTCAATTATACAGTTTATATAGAAGATGCAATTTTTCTTTTCCATACATATACAATTTCACAGTAACTTACTTAATAATGTCAAAGAGAGCACAAGGTGTTTTGAGTAAATATAGCTATGTCCTTTGTAGTAAGAGATAGTCAAATTTTAAATGGGAAATAATAATAGAATGCAGATCAAAAAATTTTAAGCAGTTTAACATGTGACTGTTTTGAAATATGGAATGATGTTTAATTATTTAAGAAGTAAAAAGCCACAGCAGTCACAAAAACTTGTGATAAAAAAGTAAACAAAAAAATTAAAACAACAAATTCAATTGAATATCAGATACCATCTAATTAGTTATAGAAGAGTGAGAAGTTCTTTAGATACTATTCTGTGGCTGATTTCATATTGCATGATTGTATCTAATGACTAAATTTCATAATGTAGGAGGTAAAGATAGTATACTTAAATCAACAGACCACTTTATGGTAAGAATTACTGACTTCATCATTTCTTTCTCTACAACACATAAGTATGGCATAATTTTTAAAGAAAATTATTTTCAACAAAATCTGTTAGATAACTTCAAAGTTTTATATTTACAAAATATTTCATGCATATTAAATAAAATATATGTCTTATAAAGTATGTATGATTAGCCAATCTAGGAATTATTTTGTATTATCAAGCAAAACATTAAAAAGAGAAAAGAAGAGATATTCCAGAAAACAAAGTACATTCTCTGGCAACAAAGGAAATAAAAATTTAAAAAAAGAGAATGGGAAAATTCTTCAATATCAGAATAACTAGTATATTTAATAACTTAAAGGATAATGTAGAAGTCTCAAGGTAGAATATAAAAGATACCACATTTAAGACAATACCTATTTATAATAGCCAGAAGCTGGAAAGAACCCAGGTATCCCTCAACATAGGAATGGATACAAAAAAATGTGGTATATATACACAACGGAGTACTATTCAGCCATTAGAAACAATGAATTCATGAAATTCATAGGCAAGTGGATGTCCAAGAAGAACAGAGGAGTGGCCCCTAGTTATGGAAAGACTCAGTGTAGCAGTATAGGGCAATACCAGAACAGGGAAGAGGGAAGGGGTGGATGGGGAAATAGGGGGAGGGAAGAGGGCTTATGGGACTTTTGGAGAGTGGGAAGCCAGAAAAGGGGAAATCATTTGAAATGTAAATAAAAAATATATCGAATAAAAAAAAGGCAATACGTAATATGAATAAGATTCAATGGAGACTCATGAGAATGTTTATATCTGAAAAGGAAAATGCTTAGTAACAGCTCAAATTCCACCAAAAGAAAAAATCTTATGGGTATGGCAGGCTAATGCAAATCAATACAATGCCAGAAACATGAGAAAGGAAATGATGTAACTCAGAGAAAATTTATAAGTAGAACATAACAAGGAGAGTATAGAAAGTAAGTTCTTTAAAGAAAACAAAAACAAAAACAAACAAACAAAACAACAACAACAACAAAACTAGCCAGGTGGTGGTAGCGCATGCCTTTAATCCCAGCACTTGGGAGGCAGAGGCAGGCAGATTTCTGAGTTCAAGGACAGCCTGGTTTACAGAGTGAGTTCCAGGACAGTCAGGGCTATACAGAGAAACCCTGTCTCAAAAAAAGCAAACAAACAAACAAAAAAAAAAAAACCAAAAAATAAACAAAAAAACCCCAAAAACCAAAAAAAAAACAAACAAAAAAACCCAATCAATAAAATGTGTACACTAGTTAAATAATTATTTTTTTGTTTGTTTGTTTTTTTTCATTTTTATTTTTATTTATTTATTTTTTATTTACATTGCAAATGATTTCCCCTTTTCTGGGTCCCCACTCCCCACAAGTCCCATAAGCCCTCTTCCGTCCCCCTATTCTTCCATCTACCCCTTCCCACTTCCCTGTTCTGAAATTCCCCTATACTCTTACACTGAGTTTTTCCAGAACCAGGGCCCACTCCTCCATTCTTTTTGGACATCATTTAATTTGTGGATTATGTCCTGGGTATTCAAAGTTTCTAGGCTAATATCCACTTATCAGTGAGTGCATACCATGATTGATCTTTTGAGACTAGGTTACCTCACTTAGTATGATGTTCTCCAGCTCCAACCATTTGTTTAAGAATTTCATGAATCCATTGTTTCTAATGGCTGAATAGTACTCCATTGTGTAAATACAGCACATTTTTTGTATCCATTCCTCCGTTGAAGGACATCTAGGTTCTTTCCAGCATCTGGCTACTACAAATAGGGCTGCTATGAACATAGTGGAGCATGTGTCCTTATTGCATGCTGAATAATTCTCTGGATATATGCCCAGTAGTGGTATAACAGGGTCCTCAGGAAGTGACATTCCCAGTTTTCTGAAGAACCGCCAGACTGATTTCCAGAGTGGTTGCTCCATCTTGCAACCCAAAAAACCAAAAAAACAAACAAAAAACCCGATCAATAAAATGTGTACACTAGTTAAATAATTATAAAGGAAAAAAGTCACAGATTTTTTTGAATCACAAAATTGAGACAAACTATTATATATATCATAGCCCTTACAAGAATAAATAATGCCATGTAATTTTATGTATATAAATTGACATATAATTAGATGAATTGAATGAATTTCATAGAAAATATAAACTGCAGAGGTTAAGTGCCTTTTCACTTGTAGTGTGTTAAAATGAAGTAAAAATTTGCTAACATGAGTTTTCTAGGCCAAAATTTTTATAGTTAATGGTATAATTTTATACTAAATTATAGTAAAACTATAGTTTTATAGTATCATTTAATAGTTAAATGACTATTTTCTGAATTATACTGATATATAATTAAACATAGCTTGCATACTTAAAGCATAAAATATTGAGATATAAAACAATGTGATTGCTACCTCAATAATATATAAAATACAGGATTAAATATAATTTTCATAAATTAATAATTATATTCTAGATAATAGATGTTAAAAGTAAATTAAAATACTTTTTAAAATTATATATAATAAATATGTATTTACAATATGGCCCAGCAATCCAACAATTGACATTATTCTTTTTTTTTTATACACAATATATTTATTGGTCAATTCTAAGCATTTTTCTTATAGTATAGAGTTCATAAGATTTTCATTAGATTACCTCAAAAGAAGTTTTATGGTGGTATCAGTTACATGAAAATAGCAAAGCTCACACAATTAAGTTTCTAGTATTGAAACAAGGTTCTTTTTCCAAAGTGTATAATCTTTATTATTTTAATACCAGTTTTTCTGCTGTTTAGAAATTTGGAAGCCATTTCTTTGTATTTGCCTTCTTTTTTTTTTTTGCCTTCCTCAATTTTAATTTAATTGCTTATTTGTAATTAAAATATAATTACATAATCTCCCCTCTTCTTCCTTCCTCCAAGCCCTCCCATCCCAACCCAACTCATATGTATATATGCATATAGAAAGACTAATATATACAAGTATACACACATATGCACAATACACACATATGCACACACACATAAACATCATGTACATACAAAAAGCTTCCTTGGTCTACTTACTGTTGCATGGATTATATGAGTTCAACGCTGATGGCTTGGCTATCTGGTAACCAATCATGGGGTTCATCTTGGGACAGACTAATGCCCCCTCCCCTCAGCAGCTATTAATTGCTTATAGTTTTCTGCTAATCAATTTTTTTTTCATTAAATGATGTCCAAAAAGAATGGAGGAGTGGCCCCTGGTTCTGGAAAGACACAGTGCAAGAGTATAGGTGAATTCCAGAACAGGGAAATGGGAAGGGGTAGATGGAAGAATAGGGGGACGGAAGAGGGCTTATGGGACTTGTGGGGAGTGGGGACCCAGAAAAGGGGAAATCATTTGCAATGTAAATAAAAATATAAATAAATTGACATTATTCTTACAGAAAAAAATATTGTGTTGACTTAACTTTTTTATAAAATTTATATTTGTAAAACAAATTGAACTATAAAGAAGTCCTTCATGAAGTAAATGGACAGTCAACTGGATATACAAAACCATCCACTGACATCATCCTGAGTAATCATTTCTTTTTTTTTTTATTGTTTTTTATTTGATATATTTTTTATTTACATTTCAAATTATTTTACCTTTTCTAGACTCCCACTCCCTGAAAGTCTGATCAGTCCCCTTCCCTCCCCCTGTTTTCCCATCTACCCTTCCCACTTCCCTGTTCTGGTTTTGCCCTATACGGCTTCACTGAGTCTTTCCAGAACAAGGGGCCACTCTTCCTTTCTTCTTGTACCTCATTTGATGTGTAGATTATGTTTTGGGTATTCCAGTTTTCTAGGCTAATATCCACTTATTAGTGAGTGCATACCATGAGTCACCTTTTGAGTCTGGGTTACCTCACTTAGTATGATGTTTTCTAGCTCCATCCATTTGCCTAAGAATTTCATGAATTCATTGTTTCTAATGGCTGAATAGTACTCCATTGTGTAGATAGACCACATTTTTTGCATCCACTCTTCTGTTGAGGGATACCTGGATTCTTTCCAGCATCTGGCAATTATAAATAGGGCTGCTATGAACATAGTGGAGCATATATCCTTATTACATGCTGGGGAATCCTCTGGGTATATGCCCAGGAGTGGTATAGCAGGATCTTCTGGAAGTGAGGTGCCCAGTTTTCGGAGGAACCACCAGACTGATTTCCAGAGTGGTTGTACCAATTTGAAACTCCACCAGCAGTGGAGGAGTGTTCCTCTTTCTCCACATCCTCGCCAACATCTGCTGTCTCCTGAGGTTTAATCTTAGCTATTCTGAGTGGTGTAAGGTGAATCTCATGGTTGTTTTGATTTGTATTTCCCTAATGACTAATGAAGTTGAGCATTTTTTAAGATGCTTCTCTGCCATCCAAAGTTCTTCAGGTGAAAACTCTTTGTTTAACTCTGTACTTCATTTTTTAATAGGGTTATTTGGTTTTCTGGAGTCTAACTTCTTGACTTCTTTATATATATTGGATATTAGCCCTCTATCTGATGTAGGGTTGGTGAAGATCTTTTCCCAATTTGTTGGTTGCTGATTTGCCCTTTTGATGGTGTCCTTTGCCTTACAGAAACTTTGTAATTTTATGAGGTCCCATTTGTCAATTATTGATCTTAGAGCATAAACTATTGGTGTTCTTTGTCGAGGATCAAGTGGCCATAGGAGTGTGGGTTCATTTCTGGATCTTCATTCTTGTTCCATTGATCTGCCTACCTGCCACTGTACCAATACCATGCAGTTTTTAACACTATTGCTCTGTAGTATTGCTGTAGGAGTTCTCTAGTGGAGTTTTTTGGGTCACTTAGGTAGACTATCATATCATCTGCAAATAGTTTTACTTCTTCCTTTCCAATTTGTATCCCTTTGACCTCCTTATGTTGTCTAATTGCCCGAGCTAGTACCTCCAGTACAATATTGAAAAGATAAGGACTATAAGCACATAATTTCCCACATTCATTACCTCTCTTCAGATCTATACATAAACATCTTTTATCTTTTTATTAAATTCACAGTCTCATTTTCTTATTACTTCTATGTGTTTTTTCATAGCTAATAATTTTTTATAATTCCTAGAGTAATACCAATGCTATAAATGAAAATAAAAAGTATTGAATTAATAGATTATTTAATAGTGGCATGCATCTTTCATGTTCTACTCTTAGTAATGTATCACATTTTTTGTTAGATATTGTCACTTTGGGTACAAAAATGAAAGCAAACAATTGGTTTTCAATAGCGGTGCTGTCCTAGCTTAAAATATAATAAAGTTATTCTTACATGAAAGGCAAAAATGAGGAGCTTAAAGAGGCAAAACCTTTAGTAATTTGAGCTATAAAATAAATTGTTGAATTCCCAGCACAATCCAAGCAGCAACGAGCTTTCAATTCATACTAATTGTAATCACTCTACACACACACACACACACACACAAACACACACACACACACACACACACACACACACACACACAAATACAAGAGAGAGACTTAAAATGAGTTTCATCCTCTTATTGTTCTGGAAGTATATGTTCAGATTTCTAGCATTTCCAAGGACTTGGTTTCTGAAATTTGTAGAGGAAACATTACTTTATTTCTTCCAGACTCAGGTAGCTGTAGTGTATCATATAGTCTATAGAAGGACAATGTCTATCTGTAGTTGTATCAATATGTAATTGTACCTTGATGCTATCATGTTCTATTTGTTATAGAGAGATGCTATGGTATCCATGGGGATATATATGAATATCCAAAATCTTCTAATGCCATATTCTTTAATATAAGTAGATCTACAAATTTCCTTTATCTAAATAATGTCAACTATAAAAATACTGTACAGTATATCTAGTATGTACTCTCTTCTATTTTCTAGGATGAATATTAAAAGAATGCAAACAATAACCAGCACATACTTTAGAACCTTAACTGAAACTTAAAGTTAACAATCTCACCTCAATATATTTTTTTCTTTTGGTGAATATTCCAAAATGTAAACTGTTAACAATAGAATGTAGTGAATTGAGCCAGATCAGCCAGGTACACAGGGAATACCAGAGTAATAGATTGCTCGGGACAATGCCCACCTTGGCTCCACCTGAACCGAGGAGCTGGACAGCCCCATAGCTCTCTCATGTATCCATCCAGGGAGCATCTCACCTGCAGGAAGTCCCTTAGTTAGAAGGAGTCCTGAGTTCAGAGGTGAGGGCACCACAATCTTTGCTCCTGTGACCAAGCAGCCAGCTCAGCCAGGTACACAGGAAACACCAGAATAAAAGATTACTCAGGACACAGCCCATCAGGTCTCTACCTGCACCTAGGAGCTGGGCAGTTCAGTCCTCTGGGCACATATCCTGCCAGGCAGCATCTGACCTGCAAGGAGTCCCACAGTTAGAAGGAATTCTGTGTTCAGAGGTGAGGCTGCCACCATCTGTGCTCCTGTGACAGTGGGGAGAGATAGACTGGTAGGCAGGGATCACCAGAGTAGAGGATTGATTTGGACACACCCCTGCCAGGACTCTGGCTATATCCAAGAGATCTGCAGCAACACAGCAAACTGTGCCAGGGAAAGCAGGTCACCCAGGGTTGGTGAGATAGGCTTGCAGGCACACAGAACAGGCAAGCACCAGCCAGTGACAGCAGGACCAACTAACACCAGAGATAACCAGATGGCAAAGGGCAAACATAGGAATGTTGTTAACAGAAATCAAGGCAATATGGCCCTACCTAAACCCAATTCTTCCACAACAGCAGATCCTGGATACCCCAACACACCTGGAAGTAGGACTTGGATTTAAAATCACAGGACATGATGCTGATGGAGGGCTTCATGGAAGGCTTCAAGAAGGACATAAATAATTCCCTTAAGAAATACAGGAAAACACAAGTAAACATGGAGAAGCCCTTGAAGAACTAAAGGAAAACACAGCAAAGCAGGTGAAGGAATTGAACAAAGCCATCCAGGATCTAAAGAAGGAGGTAGAAACAATAATAAAATCACAAAGGGAGACAACTTGGGACATAGAACACCTGGGAAAGAAGTCAGGAGTCATGGATGCAAGTATCAACAACAGAATACAAGAGATGGAAGAGAGAATTAAAGGGCCAGTAAATGTCTCCAACAAAATTGTAGAAGAAAACTTTGAGATGCCCATGAACATACAAGAAGCCTACAGAATTCCAAATAGATTTGACCAGAAAAGAAATTCCTTCTGTCACATAAAAATTAAAACAACAAATGTGCTAAACAAAGGAAGAATATTAAAAGCAGTAAGGGAAAAAGGTCAAATAACATATAAAAGTAGACCTATCAAAATTGCACCGGCATTCTCACCAGAGACTGTGAAAGCCAGAAGAGCCTGGGTAGATGTCATACAGACCCAAAGGGAACACAAATGCCAAACCAGATTGCTATATCCAGCAAATATCTTAATTACCATAGATGGAGAAACCAAGATATTTCATGAAAAATACAAATTTATACAGAATCTTTCCACAAATCCAGCCCTTCAAAGGATAATGAATGAAAAATAACCTTTACTCCACTGTCATTGACAGTCTCCCAACCAAAAAAAAAGCACAGGTTTTAGTGCAAAATTCTATCAGACCTTCAAAGAAGACCTAACACCAATACTCTTCAAACTATTTCACAAAATAGAAAGAAAAGGAACATTATCTAATTGGTCCTATGAAGCCACAATTTCACTGATACCAAAACCACACAAAGATACAACAAAGAAAGAGAATGTTAGACAAATTTCCCTTATGAATATTGATACAAAAATACTCAATAAAATTCTTGCCAACCGAATCCAAGAACAAATGAAAACAATCACTCACCATGATCAAGTAGGCTTTATCCCAGGAATGCAGAGATGCTTCAATATGTAAAAATCCATCAATATAATCCACTACATAAACAAACTCAAAGAAAAAACCATATGGCCATTTAATTAGATGCTGAAAAAGCATTTGAAAAAATTCAGCATCCTTTCATGTTAAAGGTCTTGGAAAGAACAGCAATTCAAGGCCCATAATAAAAGCAATATACAGCAAACCAGTAGCCAACATCAAACCATATGGAGACAAAGTTGAATCAATACTACTAAAATAAGCGAATAGACAAGGCTGCCCTCTCTTGCCATATTTATTCAATATAGCACTTGATATTCTAGCTAGAGCAATTAGACAAAAAAAGGAGGTCATAGGGATACAAATTGGAAAGGAAGAAGTCAAATTATCAATATTTGCAGATGATATGATAGTATACTTAAGGGACCCCCTCAAAAAAACCACCAGAGAACTCCTACAGTTGATAAACATCTTTAGCAAATTGGCTGGATACAAAATTAACTCAGACAATTCAGTAGCCTTCCTATACTCAAACAATAAACAGGCTGAGAAGGAAATTAGGGAAATGACATCTTTCACAATAGTCACAAAGGATATAAGGCATTTTGGCTTGACTCTAACCAAACAAGTGAAAAGTCTGTATGACAAGAAATCCAAGTTTTTGAAGAAAGCAATCAAAGGAGACCTCAGAAGATGGAAAAAATATTCCATGTTCCTGGATTGGCAGGATTAATATATTAAAAATGGCCATCTTGCCAAAAGCAATATACAGATTCAATGCAATCCCTATCAAAATCCCAACTCAATTCTTCATAAAGTTGGAAAGAGCAAGTCTCAAATTCAACTGGAATAACAAAAACCCAGGATAGCTAAAACTATTCTCAACTGTTAAAGAACTTATGGGGGAATCAGTTTCCATGACCCCAAGCAGTAATACAGAGCATTAGTGATAAAAACTGCATGGTATTGGTACAGTGACAGGCAGCTAGATCAATGGAATGGAACTGAAGACCCAGAATTAGGTTACGTGATCTTTGACATAAGAGCTATAAACACCCAATGGAAAAAAGATAGCCTTTTCAACAAATGGTGCTGGTTCAGCTGAAGGTCAGCATGCAAAAGAATGCAAATTGATCCATTCTTATCTCCATATACTAAGTTCAAGTCCAAGTGGATCAAGGACCTCCACATAAAACCAGATACACTGAAACTAATAGAAAAGAACCTGGGGTAGAACCTTGAGCACATGGCCACAGGAGAAAAGTTCCTGAATAGAACAACAATAGCTTATGCTCTAAGATCAAGAATTGACAAATGTAACTTCATAAAATTACAAAACTTCTGTAAGGCAAAAGACACTGTCAAAAGGCCAAACAGCAACCAACAAACTGGGAAAAGATCTTTACCAACCCTACATCCGATATAGGTCTAATATCGAAGATATACAAAGTCAAGAAGATAGATTCCAGAAAGCCAAATAACCCTATTAAAAAATAGTGTACAGAGCTAAACAAAGAATTTTCACTTGAAGAATATTGAATGGATGAGAAACACCTAAGAAATGTTCAATGTCCTTAGTAACCAGGGAAATGCAAATCAAAACAAACCTGAGATATTACCTCACACCTGTCAGAATGACTAAGATCAAAAACTCAGGAGAAAACAGGTGCTGGCAAGGATGTGGAGAAAGAGGAACACTCCCCCACTGCTGCTGGGGCTGCAAGCTGGTACAACCACTCTGGAAATCAGTCTGGTGGTTCCTCAAAAACTGGGTATGTGTTTGAGGACCTCGCTAAACCACTCCTGGGCATATACCAAGAGGATTACTTACTGTGTAATAAGGACACATGTTCCATTATGTTCATAGCAGTCCAATTTATAATAGCCAGAAGCTGGAAAGAACCCAGATATCCATCAAAGGAGGAATGTATACAGAAAATGGGGTATATTTACACTAGGGGATACTTCTCAGCTATTAAGACAATGAATGCATGAGATTCTTAGGCAGGTGGGTAGAATTGGGGAATGTCATCCTGAGTGAGGTGACCCAATCACAAAAGAACACACATGGTATGCACTCACTGATAAGCAGATATTAGCCCAGAAGCTCGGAATATCCAAGAAACATTTCACATATCATGATGCCAAAGAAGAAGAAAGGAAAGGCTCGTGGTTCTGGGATGGCTCAGTGCATCAGTGTAGAAGAATACAAGATTAGGGAAATAGGAAGGGAGCTGTTTGGGAAACAGGGGGAGGGAAGAGGGCTTATGGAACTGTCAGGGAGGGGGGATCCAGAAAACGGCATATAATTTGAAATGTAAATAAAGAATATATTGAATAAAAAAAAAGAATGTAGTGAATTTAGTTGTGAAGAAAACTACATCCTATCCAAAGTTTTGGTAAACCTGATGATATTTAATCTAATTTTCAATAAATATAAAGAATAAAAGAAACAGATTACTCTATAAACCTGCTATTTCCCCCAGGTGCTTTCTTGGCGCTCTTGGTCCTCACCTCCTTTCGTGGTCCTCTTACCCTCTCTCCCTTTTCCTTACTCCTTTTCTTCTTTTCTCATCCCCCACATTCCTGCCTCCCTCCTCTCATGGACATTTTCAGTCCGTATCTTCCACATGGCTGCTCACCTCTCCCTCATATCTACAATAAAATCCTTCTCCTCAACCACACCTTGGAACTGTCCTGTCCTCACTTTCATTCTCTCTTAACTTCTGAGCCATTGTTCCAGCCACGAGAAAAAAATTCTTCATGGAACAGAGATGTTCAGCCACTTGACAATGAAGCATGAAGCTGTCATATAGAGATGTATCAGACCACATCTGTAGCTAACACCTTTTCTTTTATGTGTGTGTTCTTTAAAATAAAAAAAAGTATCAATAAGTCACCTAAGATAGTCAGAGAGAATTATATGGTATGTGGTTTAAAAATGTGCATACCCCAGTTTCCACAAATATGGTTACTTATTAGCTAATTTCTTTAATGCTCATGCTAAATTGGACAGCTTATCATCATCGTGTCTTGAAAATAATGAAGAGTTTAAGGAAAAATCCTAAGACATTGTAAATATAACAATGACAACAGGGAAAAAATGTGAAAAATCTTAATTAGAATGTTTTATCCCTGAAGGCCCTGTTGTCTTCCACATTTTATGATAGCAATCAACTGCTATCACTACTCTTCTTGGAAGATTCTCATCTGTTTCTCAGTTATCTTTTTCCTTAGGGTCTATGGATTTGTTTTGCTTTCTACTTTGTAGACCTATTTTTTGAACTTTATGATTTACGATATGGGACCTGAATATTACTTGCTCTTTGTTCATACACACATTATCCCTACTGCTCCCTGAATATTTGATTGCTGAGTCCTTCATCACTTTTCTGAATATTCTTTGCTGCTTTTTATTAACAAGATAGCTGTCAGTGAATATTAGAATATACAATGGTAAGTAGATAATTACAGAGAATATTACTTGTGCCTACTAGATTTTTGTTACAAGCAGCCATAGATCTTCCAACATAATTCTCAGGTTAAGCTTCCCTGAGGGAGAAACACATCCAGAATTCCAAAGGAGTGGCTTCCCCGATCAACATAATCATAGAGATATAAACATTGCACATGGTAGATATAAAGCACAGTATGAAGTATATGAGTGCTGTCAAAAAATAGCTTCCATGCCTGAGACTTCCTCTTGTCATGGCTGCCGCCAAGAAATGTATATCACTTATTGATCAACTTGAAGCATAAGCCATAGAGTCTATACAGTTTCATGAGATTATTAGACTGCAAGATTCAGTGCTCTTCATGAGGTTGACTGTGCCTAAGCCGGGCTTCAACATTGATGAATTTTCCTTCTGTGTATTCGATCAAAACTCTTCTTTCAAAATATGTTTGTTTCTAAAAGTCTAGAAGTATGAATCCATATTTTTCCTGACAAGAAATATAACCACTCATACAACCATGATCTCTATATCATATAATGATTTTAGAATGATTTAAGATTGATTATGAAAAAAAGGTAAGTTTCAGACTTTGAAGTAGTCTCTGTTACTGTTGTGATAGTTAACTTTTGGCATATTGGCACAGTTAAGAAGGGCGAATCCAAACTAAGGAAAAGTCTAGAATAGACTGGCCCTTGTCAAGTCTGTGAGAACATTTTCTTCACTTTGGGTGTCGTGGCTTCTAGGCAGGCTACCTTGGGTTCTGTCAAAAAGCAAACTCATTATAGAAAATAAATTTCTCAGTTAGTAAATGATATATTTAAGATAACTGAAACAAAAATGCAAGTGGGTAACTTAGTGGTTAGCAATATACATTCTATACTTGATGCTTGCATATACTTGTTTTTACATGGATATACACTTATACATATTTCTCTGCCATTCCCTATCTCTTCCTCCATGTTTAATGATAAACTCGCTGTATTTTTCCATTTCAGATTTATAGTACACTCTTCATTGTATTCCTTCTTTATTCTCTAAAATTATCTTATTTTGACTGGAAATATTTTTATAACAAATTTTTGTTTTGTAAAGGACAAGAAGTAGCAATGTGGTCTCAAAGAGTACAGTATACTTTAATCACCATTTTAATAAAAGTATTTAAAATATATGGAATACATGCATATATGTATATATATATTTATAGAAGATATATATTCAAATATATGTATATATGTATTTCTAATGTCAAGGAAACTATAGACAAATAAAAATATGTTAAACATTTTGTGTAGATAAATAATGTGTCTTTAAGTTATTATTAAAGTAGATGATTTTTACAAATGAATGACATTGGGTGGAATTTCTCAATTGCATTTCTTTGTATTTAAATCCAAGTTGGCATAGCTGTTGCCATGAATCATCATGACGTGCTTAGAGGAATGTGTCTGTAATATTTTTCCTGTCTTCACATAAGGCAAAATTGTCTCTTAAGTATTGGTTTCCTGTCACATTTCACAGAGAGTGGCATAAATATTCAGACTTCATGGCATCTTCATTTATAACTCAAAGCCAATGAGCCAAAAGGATGCTGCCAACATAAGAATACCTGATTGTAAACTTTTATGTTATAATATTAATATTTTCCAAAAATGAGTTTTCATGACTTTTCAGTTCAGAATAATTTATAGCAACTTTATTTTATTAAAGAATGGCTTAAAATCCTATACCTGGATATAAATTAAAAACCATTAAATTAATATTTTAATGACACAAAATGACATTACCTAGATATTAACCCACTAGACTAAGAATAGGTTGAAATTGTCATAACTCTGTAAGTGTAAAATAATAAATTTATTTGGGGGTTTTAAACTATAGTGATATTTATTTTGCTATTTTATTGTTGTTACTTATACAAATCTTGTGATTTACTACATTATAACTGTGTTAAATTATGGGTTTAGGTAACTTGTGTTTTATTTGGAACTTATATTACAGTAAGGAAAAAAAACACTATGATGTAAAGGTAACCTAGAAGTGAAAGAATTTATTTTCCATATACTAGTATGTAATAGTCTATCACCGAGGAAGGTCATGGCAGCAATTCAATCAGGGAAGTAACTTGAAGATGAGAACTGAGGCAGAAGCCATGAAGGAACACATTATATTGGCTTATTTCTTAGAGCATGGAGGACAATATGCCCAAGTCCACTCATAGTGGACTGAGCATTCCTATGCCCATCAATAATTATAAAATGAACTAGAAACCTGCCTAGAGGCAAATCTTATGGGAATATATTTTTCCAGCGAGAATTTCTATTTCCAAATACTTCTATGTCAAGATTGCAATATGACATAATTCTATGAACTCATGGTAGTCCTCTAAGGAACAGTCCATATTCTTTATAAAATTGATTGATAAAGCAAATTAATAATAAGCATCATTTCCTTTGTTTATCAACTCCCTATCAAATTTTGGTCATATAATGACTTGGAACTTAGAGGGTATCTCAGTCAGGGTTTCTTTTCCTGCACAAACCTCATGACTAAGAAGCAAGTTGGGGAGGAAAGGGTTTATTCAGCTTATGGTTGCAAATTGCTCTTTATCACCAAAGAATGTCAGGACTGGAACTCAAGCAGGTCAGGAAGCAGGAGCTCATGCAGAGGCCATGGAGGGATGTTTCTTACTGGCTTGCTTCCCCTTACTTGCTCAGCTTGCTTATAGAACCCAAGAATACCAACCCAGAAATGGTACCACCCACAAGGAGCCCTCCCCCTCTTGATCACTAATTGAGAAAATGCCCCATAGCTGGATCTCATGGAGTTACTTCACCAACTGAAGCTCCTTTCTCTGTGATAACACCAGCATGTGTCAAGTTGACACACAAAACCAGCTAGTACAGAGGGTGAAAAATGTGTCTGTTAGGTGCCTTATTCTTTCTCTTGTTATTTAATAAAGAACAGGAATTGCACCTTTCCAAATATATAAACGTTTAATAAATTGTTTCTATATAATCTTGACTATATATGACTTGACTTCTATATAATCAATATAAAGAAATAATAAACAACGAAGTTTTAATTTTCTCCTTTAACACACTTATAAACATCTTTTGTATCACATACATATTTTTCATTAAATATCCCTATAGAACAGAGGACATACATATCTTCCACTAAGATGTTATTGGTAGAAGAAAGATATCTGATAGCTTTTAAAAATGTCAATAAAGACACTCCAAATAAGAAGGTTTGTAATATATGTGGTTTTAATAACTTTCAAATAGGTGTTAGCCTTTTATTCTATGTATTTCAAAATGTAAAATAACCTACAAAAGTATAGTTGTTTTAGATAAGCATGGACCTTTCCTTAAGTTTTTCAAAATATGGACAAAAAGGACCTTATTTACAATAATAATTTCAATGCATAGTAATGAACAGAATGAATATATTACACACTCCTTTTCTGAAGAATGGGAAGAAATAATAGAGAACCAAGTTTGCTTTTCTCCTATGATGAAATCTTACTGAGCCTTAGCTCAAGCTTCCTTCACTCAGCACTGGTATCTGTAATTATAGTCTGATCTGATATTAGGGGTAACATGGGCATGGTATCCTACAGGGACTGGAGGGAGGGAAAGAAAGATGGATGAATATGAATAAAATACATCATTTCACATGAATGAACACCACCAATAATAGAAAAATTATAAACAAAATGTAACAATTTAATAATAGCTGTGAAAATATGTTATATTGACAACAGTCATGTTGTCATCTCTTCCCATTCCCATTTCGTTAAGACAAAGTAATACTGTAGTTTGTTCTATCCAATAATATTAAAGATTTTTCAGCAAGGTCCTAATCTGAAGACATTAGCTTTCTATCTCCAACTACGCAATACTGAAGTGAAGCTTAACTGACTAAAACACATAGGAAAAGACTTCAGGCATCTGTGCTTCTTGCCTTTAAAGACTTCTACATCTACCTACAGTAAGGGGCTAAGGAAAACTCTGGGATCTTGAGTGCAGCTGCCCTTGTTGATGCCTGATACAGGCCAAATCCCTTAACCTGAGGACTTCTAGCCTTGCTCATTACTCCTACTGAGCAATCCTCACTTAAGCCACGCTATCAGTTTTGGGAGAAAACAGTTTTACTTATTCCCTGTGCCAGACTCAAGCATGAAAATACATAAATAGCCAAGCAGTTTAGAGACTATTTTTTAAAAACTTCTTATTAACAACTAGAAAACTGAAGTTCTCATTTTCTTTTTTTTTTTATATAAAAGAAATACATTCTTTTATTCGATGTTTTCTTTATTTACATTTCAAATGATTTCTCCTTTTCTGGGTCCCCACTCCCTGCAAGTCCCATAAGCCCTCTTCCCTCCCCCTCTTACCCCATCTGCTCCTTCCCACTTCCCTGTTCTGGTATTTCCCTGTACTGTTGCACTGAGGCTTTCCAGAACCAGGGGCCACTCCTCCATGCCTTTTGGACATCATTTAATATGTGGATTATGTCTTGGGTATTCCAAGTTTCTAGGCTAATATCCACTTATCAGTGAGTGCATACCATGATTGATCTTTTGAGACTGGGTTACCTCACTTAGTATGATGTTCTCCAGCTACATCCATTTGTCTAAGAATTTCATTAATTCATTGTTTCTAATGGCTAAATAGTATTCCACTGTGTAAATATACCACAATTTTGTATCCATTCCTCCATTGAGGGACACCAGGTTTTTTTCCAGCTTCTGGCTACTACAAATAGAGTTGCTATGAACATAGTGGAGCATGCGTCCTTATTGCAAGCTGGGGAAGCCTCTGGGTATATGCCCAGGAGTGGTATAGCAGGGTCCTCCAGAAGTGCCATGCCCAGTTTTCTGAGAAACCTCCAGACTGATTTCCAAAGTGGTTGCACCATCTTACAATCTCACTAGCATTGAAGGAGTGTTCCACTTTCTCCACATCCTTGCCAACACCTGCTCTCTCCTGAGTTTTTGACCTTAGCCATTTTGACTGTTGTGAGGTGAAATCTCAGGGTTGTTTTGATTTGCATTTCTCTAATGATTAATGATGTTGAACATTTCTTAAGCTGTTTCTTAGCCCTCCAAAGTTCTTCATGTGAAAATTCTTTGTTTAGCTCGGTACCCCACTTTTTAATGTGGTTATTTGGTTTTCTGGGTTCTACTTTCTTGAGTTATTTGTATATATTAGATATTAGCCCTCTGTCAGATTTAGGGCTGGGGAAGATCCTTTCCCAATCTGTTGGTTGCCATTTTGTCCTTTTGACAGTGTCCTTTGCCTTACAGAAACTTTGTGGTTTTATGAGATCCCATTTGTCAATTCTTGATCTTAGAGCATAAGCTACTGGTGTTCTATTCAGGAACTTTTCCGCTGTGCCCATGTCCTCAAGGGTCTTCCGCAGTTACTTTTCTATTAGTTTCAGTGTGTCAGGTTTTATGTGGAGGTCCTTAATCCATTTGGAGTTGAGCTTAGTACAAAGAGCTAAGAATGGATCGATTTGCATTCTTCTGCATGCTGACCTCCAATTGAACCAGCACCATTTGTTGAAAAGACTATCTTTTATCCACTGGATGCTTTCAGCCCCTTTGTTGAAGATCAAGTGACCATAGGTGTGTTGGTTCATTTCTGGGTCTTCAATCCTATTCCACTGCTCTGCTTGCCTGACATTGTACCAATACCATGCAGTTTTTATCACTATTGCTCTGTTGTAAAGTTTGAGGTCTGGGATACTGAATCCCCCTGAAGTTCTTTTACTGTTGAGAATAGTTTTAGCTATCCTGGGTTTTTTGTTATTCCAGATGAATTTGAGAATAGCTCTTTCTAGCTCTATGAAGAGCTGAGCTGGGATTTTGATGGGGATAGCATTGAATCTGTAGATTGCCTTTGGCAAGATGGCCATTTTAACTATATTAATCCTGCCAATCCACGAGCATGGTAGATTTTTCCATTTTCTGAGATCTTCTTCGATTTCCTTCTTCAGAGATCTGAAGTTCTTGTCTTATAGGTTTTTCACCTGTTTGGTTAGAGCCACCCCAAGATACTGTATGCTGTTTGTGGCTATTGTGAAGGATGTCATTTCCGTATTTTCTTTCTCAGTCTGATTATCCTTTGAGTATATAAAGGCTATTGATTTGCTTGAGTTGATTTTGTAGCCAGCCACTTCACTGAAGTTGTTTATCAGCTGTAGGAGTTCTCTAGTAGAGTTTTTTGTGTCACTTAAGTATACTATCATATCATCTGCAAATAGTGAAAGTTTGACTTCTTCCTTTCCAATTTGTATCCCTTTGACCTCCTTATGTTGTCTAATTTCTCTAGCTAGGACTTCAGGAACTATATTGAAAAGATAGAGAGGGGGCAGCCTTGTCTAGTATCTGATTTTAGTGGGATTGCTTCAACTTTCAATCCATTTAGTTTGATGTTGGCTACCGGTTTGCTATATATTGCTTTTACTATGTTCAGATATGGGCCTTGAATTCCTGTTCTTTCCAAGACTTTTAGCATGAAAGGATGCTGAATTTTGTCAAATGCCTTTCAGCATCCAATGACGTGATCATGTGGATTTCTTTGAGTTTGTTTATGTAGTGGATAGCATTGATGGATTTCCATATACTGAACCATCCCTGCATCCCTGGGATGAAGCATACTTGACCATGTTGGATTATCGTTTTGATGTGTTCTTGGATTCAGTGGGAAAGAATTTTATTGAGTATTTTTGCGTCAATATTCATAAAGGAAATTGGCCTGAAATTCACTTTCTTAGTTGGATTTTTGTGTGGTTTTGGTATCAGCGTAATTGTGGCTTCGTAGAAGGAGTTGGGCAGTGTTCTGTCTGTTTCTATTTGGTGAAATAGTTTGAAGAGTATTGGTGTTAAGTCTTCTTTGAAGGTCTGATAGAATTCTGTACTGAAACCATCTGGTCCTGTGTTTTTTTTAGTCGGAAGGCTATTTATGATCCTCTTCTATTTCTTTAGGGGTTATGGTTCTGTTTAGATGAACTATTTGATCCTGGTTTAATTTTGGTATTTGGTATCTGTCTAAGAAATTGTCCATTTCATTCAGATTCTCCAGTTGTGTTTAGTACAGGCTTTTGTAGTAAGAGCTGATGATTATTTGAATTTCCTTAGTGTCTGTTGTAATATCTCCCTTTTCATTTCTAAGTTTGTTAATCTGTGTACTTTCTCTGTGCTCTTTGGTTAGTCTGACTAAGGGTTTATCTATCTTGTTGATTTTTTCAAAGAACCAGCTCCTGGTTTTGTTGATTCTTTGTATGGTTCTCTTGGTTTCTACTTAATTGATTTCAGCCCTGAGTTTGATGATTTCCTGTCTTCTCCTCCTCTTGGGTGAATTAGCTTCTTTTTTTTCCAGGTCTTTCAGTTGTTCTGCTAATTTTCTAGTGTATGCTCTCTCGAGTTTCTTTTTGGAGGCACTCAAAGCTATGAGTTTTCCTCTTAGCACTGCTTTCATTGTGTCCCAAAGATTTGTGTATGTTGTGCCTTCAGTTTCGTTAAATTCTAAAAAATCTTTGATTCTTTCTTTATTTCTTTCTTGACCAAGTTATCATTGAGTAGAGTATTGTTCAGTTTCCATGTGTATGTGGGCTTTCTGTTGTTTTTATTGTTTTAAATACCACTTTTACTCCATAGTGATCTGATAGGAGGCATGGGATTATTTCAATCTTCTTATATTTGTTGAGGTCTGTCTTGTGAACAACTATATGATTGATTTTGGAGAAGGTACCATGAGGTGCTGGGAAAAAGCATATTCTTTTGCTTTGGGATGAAAAGTTCTATATTTATCTGTTAAATGCAATTGGTCCAAAGCTTCAATTAGTTTCACTGTCTCCCTGTTTAGTTTCTGATTACTGATATGCTGCCTTCCTCTTTTGTGTATAACATTCCTCCAAGAAATGTTATACTTGGGTTTTCAAGGTGAACCAGGTGTTTTCAGACTGCTCTGTTACAGAGCAAAGATGGTGTGTGTGTGGGGGGGGGGAGGGGTCATTCCCTCTGTTGATTCTCACGTAGGACACAGGCCCCATGACTGACCGGCTTGCAGATAAACTACCTATGTTCTCAGATCCTGGGTGCAGGCAGACCCCTGGAGATTTGCACCCCAAGAGATCTTAAGCTCAGGATACTGCAGTAACTAGTGATGTTTTTCTGCCCTGGCAGGCCACGAAGAAGGCCACAAAGAGTTGCTCCCTCTGCTGCTCTCCAGGCAGGACACAGGCCCCATGACCTACCAGCTGTTAGATGAAACACTCAGGTCCTGGGTGCAGGCAGACCCCTGGAGATTTGCACCCCCAGAGATCTAAAACTGGGGGTGATGCAGTACCTAGTGATGCTCTTCTGCTCTGGCAGGCAGCGAATATGGTGGCAGGGATTCCCTTCCTCTGCTGCTCTCCAGGCAGGACACAGGCCCCATGACCTACCAGCTGGGAGATGAACCACCTCTGTGCTCAGGTCCTGGGTGCAGGCAGACCTCTGGCGGTTTGCACTTCCAGAGATCTAAAGTTCGGGGCGATACAGTACCTAGTGAAGCTCTTCTGCCCTGGCAGGCAGCAAATATGGCTGTGGGGATTCCCTTCCTCTGCTGCTCTCCAGGCAGGACACAGGCTTCAAGCCCGGAGGTCTGGAAGACAGAACCACCTATGTGCTCAGTTCCTGAGTGCAGGCAGACCCCTGGCAGTTTTCACCCCCCAGAGATCTAAAGCTCGGGGTGATACAGTACCTGGTGAAGCTCTTTTGCTCAGGCAGGCAGCGAATATGGCTGTGGGGATTCTCTCCCTCTGCTGCTCTCCGGCTGAAGTTCTCATTTTCAATCTAGAGACAGCTTGGTTGGTATAATTGTCATAGTTGACAACTTGGAAGACAACCTAGGATCTGAACAAAACTTTACCTATGTGGGAATTGTTGGGAGGAAATGCAGAAATCATGCTTGTTAACATTTCTTTCTGCATTTACTAGAGCACTAAATATGAGAGATGATTTCAGGTAGAGGGAAATATTGACAGTTTTCAGGCAGAATATGAGAAAATAAAGTTCAGAAGCCTTCATCTTGCTAGATTAAAAAGAAGGTTGTTTCAGTCCTCAAGTCCTATAAAAAAAGATAAAAATAATTCAGTGATATATCTCCTACAAGTTTCTTATTAAGAAGAAGGTCACTTTGCCTCTGTCAAATATCAGATAAAGGATCTTTTTTACCAAGACCCATAATTTTAGTCAGCTTTCTGTCGAATTACAAGAAACAGCTGAAATTTTTAATAAAAATATATGCTAGGCTAAATTTATGACTAGAAAAAATATAACTTCAAATAAAAAATTTCTAAAACCAATCACAACAAAAGCCTACTTTTCATATTTACTTAGTGTGTATGAGTTCATGTGTGCATGTACATATGTGTGCTTGTGTATGCTTATGTGTGCCTGCATGTGTCCATGTTTGTTCATTTAAATTTGTGGTCATATTTATGTTTGTGTGTGTGTGTGTGTGTGTATTCATATTTGCTCACATCTTCATTGGGAAATACATACGTGGAGACTAGAGAGTCACTATCTTGGGACAGACCACTCCTTTTACTATGTATGCCTCAGGGATTAAAAGACAAGCCAGATGGATATTAGCCAAGAAGCTTGGAATATCCAAGACACAGTTCACATATCAAATAAAGTCCAAGAAGAAGGAAGGAGAGACACCTATTCCTGGAAAGGCTCAGTGCAGCAGTGTAAGGGATACCAGGACATGGAAGCAGGAAGGGGTGGATTGGGGAACAGGGGGAGGGAAGAGGGCTTATGGGACTTTTGGGGAGGGGGATCCAGGAAAGGGGAAATCATTTGAAATGTAAATAAAAAATATATCGAATAAAAAAGTTAAAAAAGACCAGACTTTATTGTAAAATATCAATAAATGAAATAAGATGTTGACAATAAGCACCCCGACCACTTTAGACATAAAATCTGTCACTCCTCAATTACAACTTGGGAATATAATGATCAGGAGGCAATTTCAGTGTGGGAAGTAGCTACTAATTCTTTCTCACACAAACATCATTATGTATGAGCCAGAGAAACTTTTTATTATCTCCATTTTGACCTTTTTTTAGTGTCTATGTTAACTTTGGTCCACAGAACAAAGGATCTCATCTGATAAAGACTAAGAGATACATTAAACTATGCCAATAGAGGCATGCAGTAGAAGGTGATCTGTGTGTCCACTGAGCAAAATAATAGTAGTAATTTCCCATGTGTGGCCTGAGTAGGAATGTTTGTAGATGTGTAAATGCTAATCAGCATGAGATTCCTCCTGTGGAAATAAGTTTATCAAACAATATATTGTGGTCATCATTTACTTTCCCCTCTGTCCTTCAAGATCGTCCCCCACCTCCCCATCATTTCAACTGCACCACTTTCTTTCTTTTTCTCTCTTTAGAAACCAAACAAATTTAACTTTAAAAACAGAACCATAATAAAAAAAAAAGAAGCATGAGAAGCAGAAACACATACAATAAGAAATCCAAAGAAGTGCATAATTGGAAATCATAATATACAAGCAAAATGATAATAACAAATAACTACCAAAAACAAAAAGAATAGCAACACAACAAAAACAGAAAAAGGTAAGACAAAAAAAATACATTGCCCAAATAAAACAATCAGAATGAATTGTTTTTCATTCAGAAAGAAACAGAATGTCTACAAAATTAACACTGAGTTTGTTTTCAGTTACCTGTCTCCTGCTCACATGGGTCCTAACTCAGTGAAGTTCATACATCCAGGGAGACTCCACAGGAGAAAAGTATTTTTTCTTTGAAAGTGACAGTTAATTCTAGATAGCATCTTGGCTAGAGATGGGGACTCTTGTCTACACCCCCATCTAAATACTCAGATCCCATATGGCTTAAAACCGTTCAGGCTGTGTTCATGCTGCCACAGTCTCTCTGTGTCCCTGTGAGCGCCTGTAATGTTGTGTTTGTAAGACACTGTTTCCTGGTGGCATCCATCGCCCCAGGATTTTCCAGTCTCTCTGCCTTCTCTTTCCAACAGCTCCCAGAACCCTGAGGGGAAAGGAATTGGTAAGCACATCCCATTGAGGAACAAGTTTTCAAAAAATTTTCATCTGCGCATCTGGGTTCTGGGACTTTGAATAAGTAACCATCTACTGCAGAACGAAAATTCCATGGCTATTTCTAAGTGAGAAAACAATTAAAGGGTAAAGCAGAATTTCATTAAGAGTCATTTTATTGCCATGTGCCTTTAGCAAAATAATAGCATTTAGTTTTCCCCTACATTTGTAGCCTAGTTTTCAGACTTTGGCTAAGTAAGAAGTATCAACCATGACTTACATCTCACTGATTCCCCAACTTTACTCCTCGATTTCTTTCATGAAGAAATATCACCTTTGCGGTTCTTGTTATGCAACATATCAAATTATAGGGGAATCTGATTTTTAAATATTTAATTTGTTTATATTGACTTTTTATGTAAGAAAATTTCTGGAAATTTTACAGGATCATTTTCTCTAATTTAATGTGTACTTTCCAAATTCCTTATTATGATACTGAAGGACTTCAGTACATGAAAGAATTGAAGCATGTTCATAGATAGATACCAGAATAAATCAATAGATACGTACATATAGGGTTCGCATTTGCAGGCAACATCAAAGATTACCATTTCATTCATTAAATTAAGAGGTAACAACACAATCTTATTAATGATATCATGAAATCAAAAGAATTGTAAACAGTAAGTATATCTTCTAAATGACACTCTTTATAGACATATTTAGAAGTCTGGTTCAGGAAATGACAAAAATTTGAGAATTTCCTGACTATTGACCAATAGTAAATTTGTGACAAAAAGCAACAAAAACAATAAAAAAACCTCTATTTCATATCCAGTAAAAGAAGTAGATTAAGCATTGTTTTTGTACCCCTCATTAAAAATATGAATGGATTCATAATGACGTGCTAAAATTAACAAAGGGAAAAATAACAGAAAAGAGTGAAATATTTCTGAAAATATGGAAAGATGGAAAAACAAAAGGGTGAGTGGCATGTTTCCTAGGAGCCTGGGAAAGAATGTGTAGAATAAGATTAAAAGAGGGCATTTGTACTTCTGACCACTGACATCTCAGGATGTGAAATCATGATTCACCCTTATGACAGTGATACTCAGGCTCATAAAATTAATGTGACTATGAGAATATTATGCTACCCATATTTGAAGCCATGCAGCAAGTAGAGGATCTCATCTCCTATTGAATGTCTTCATTCTTCTACACTGATACTTTTTTTTTAATGTTGCATACTTGGTTTTTTTAATTTTTTATTCGATATAATTTTTTATTTACATTTCAAATGATTTCCCCTTTTCTAGCCCCCCACTCCCTGAAAGTCCCGTAAGCCCCCTTCTCTTCCCCTGTCCTCCCACCCACCCCTTCCCACTTCCCCGTTCTGGTTTTGCTGAATACTGATTCACTGAGTCATTGCAGAACAAGGGGCAACTCCTCCTTTCTTCTTGTACCTCATTTGATGTGTGGATTATGTTTTGGGTATTCCAGTTTTCTAGGTTAATATCCACTTATTAGTGAGTGCATACCATGATTCACCTTTTGAGTCTGGGTTGCCTCACTTAGTATGATGTTCTCTAGCTCCATCCATTTGCCTAAGAATTTCATGAATTCATTGTTTCTAATGGCTAAATAGTACTCCATTGTGTAGATATACCACAAAATGTTCTAAACAAAGAAAGAATATTAAAGGCAGTAAGAGAAAAAGGCCAAGTAACATATAAAGGAAGACCTATCAGAATCACAGCAGACTTTTCACCTGAGACTATGAAGGCTAGAAGGTCCTGGGCAGATCTCATGCAGACTCTAAGAGAACACAAATGCCAGTCAAAACTACTATATCCAGCAAAACTCTCAATCACCGTAGATGGAGAAACTAAGATATTTCATGACAAAACCAAGTTTACCCAATATCTATCCACAAACCCAGCCCTACAAAGGATAATAGGAGGAAAACACCAATACAAGGAGGGAAACTTCACTCTACACTGATTCTTATACTGCCCTGTGAACAGCACAAATGAAGGAAGAACCTGACATTGATAGATATAATAGGTAGTATAAGTAAACAATGCATTTTTGACAATCAAATATAAAATACTTTATTAAACCTTAATTTTAAATATATCACAGAACCAGACAAACAAAATAAAGTATTATTTTGTATTATTCCTTTTATTGAATATGTATTTTTGTCACATAGTATATAATGATTACAGTTTGTATTATCTCTACTCTGCTTGGGTCTTCCACCATTTATTCCGTCTTGATCTACTCCTTTTCTGTCTCACATTAAGGGACAGAATTCTAATGTATAATGACAACACCAAATAAAATATAATAAGATAATACAAAATAACATATTAGAATAGGACAAAAGAAGCAAACAAACAAACAATAGAGCCCAAGGAAAGCTACAAAACAGAGAGCCAGTCATTTGCACACTCAGGAAACCATGAAAACAGTAAATTGGAAGTCGTACTATATACTCAAAGGAAAGCAGCACGAAAAAGAGATGGAGGAAACACTGTATAAATCAAATAAAATGAAAATGGAAAATAATTATTTTTTTTTAAAAAAAGCCCAGACATGAATAGACACATATACATACATACACTCAGGAATCCCATAAAAGTTGAAAACTGTGAGCCATAATGTAAAATATATGCAAAGTACCTATAAGAAAAGCAAAGACAAAAACATCAATGCACTGACTTAGCTGAAGCAAGGAACCTTCAAGAATGTCATGGAATGCTGTGTTCATTTTTATTTGTTGAGTATCTAATGCTGGATGTAGAGCCTAATCTTAAAGATTATTTTTCCACTGAGACTCCCTTGCAGGTAACTAAGTTTTCAATTGCTATTATTTATTACAAGCTTTTTGCAAGTTAGAGATTGCCTCTGGGTGGAGGATTATCCATGTGTCTACTTCTTTCACCACTAGGACAATATCTGGAGCAGACCAATGCAGGCCCTGTGCATGATGCTCAGTCTCTGTGAGTTCATATGTGTATAGATCTTGTAGATATATCTAAGAGTTTTGTTTTCTTGCTGTCATCCATTCACTCTGGCTCTTGTGATCTCTCTGCCACTTCTACTGGGTTACCTAATCTCTGAGGGGACAAATTTGATGAACACCTCTTGTTTAAGGCTTAATGTTCCAACGTCTCTCACTCTGCATGATTCCTGGCTCTGCTCTCTATATTTGTTCCCATCTATTTTAGAAGGAAGCTCTCTGATGATGGCCAAACAAGGCAATATGTGAGGTTAGCAGAGTATTATTTGTTGTAGTGAAGTATTTTAAAATATATAAGTATAAGATTGAGTCTATATGATACAAATGCTGGTATCTGTGCCAACAGACTTTGGTATTGTCAATTTTGTGAAACATCTTATGCCTCAGTATTTTATAAACATCTCCACTACCTTCTGAGTGTTCCAATAAATAACTGCATTGCTGATAGCTGGGTTAGATAGTTAAGGCAGGGTCTGTGCTGAAAGAAATGGTCTCAGATGGGAACAGGAGGAAATAGTTTCTAGCAAGATATTGATGAAGGAGGTGGCAGAACAACAATAAGATGGAAAGGTAATTGGCCATTTGGCAAGATGTAGGCCAGGTCAATATTGTCAATTTAGAATACCTGAGAATCTGCTAGCTACCCCAGTGGTGTTCATGTCCTGGAATGGAACTTAAGTCAAACCGATTACTGGTTGTTTCCACACAGATTGTGTCTTCCTTGCACTAGCCTATCTTATAGGTAGGACATGATAGTAGATCAATAGTTTTGTGGCTGGGATTTTGTTCAGTTTTTCCTTTCAAAGTTTAATAGAATATTGTATTCTACACTGACATCTGTGGATTCTTATACTCTGTAGAAAATATGTTGAGGTCCTTATGGACTTTAGTATTTACATTAAAAAGTCAGGTATAATACCAGTTGGTTTGCTTATATGTTACTTGGTCTTTTTCTCTAACAGCCTTTAATATTCCCTCTGGTTTTAGTGTTGATTATTATATGTGAAATAGAATTTCTGTTCTAGTCCAGTTTATATGGTATCATTATACCTTGACAACCATCTCCTCTTTGGGGGCTTAGCACAATTTTATATGATTGTATTGAAAATATTTTCTCTTCTTTGACCTGGGTTTCTTCTCCTTACTCTGTTCATGTTCTGATTATATTTAGTCTTTCCTGTGTACCAAATTTCCTGGGCATTTTGCATTTTTTCCTGTATTTTTGAGGTCTCCTTTGACAAGTTATCTATTTGTTTCATAGTGTCTTCAATGCCTGAAATCTTGCACCTCTTATATTTTGTTGATGAAACTTGAGTCCAATGATGCTAGAAGGGTTCCTTAATTTTTCTTATACAGAATTCCATCAGCTTGTGTTACTTTTATTGAATCTATTTCCTCTTTCAGATCTTGAGTTGTTGAGTGAATTTCCATCTACTCCTTTTTTGTATTTTCAAAGATTTCTTTAAGGGATTTATTAATTTCCCCTTTAAGAATTTCTATCATATTCATAAAGGGTACTTTAAATGCTTTTTCTTGTACTTTGGGTATTTTGCAATACTTAGGGCCTACTGTAGAAAGGTTTGTGGATTTTAGGAGACTATAGTGCTGCCTTGTAGGACAATCCCTTGGATCTGATAGGTGCGAACAATGGGGATTCTGGGAAAAATGTGTTCTAGTTCATTGGAAGCTGAGATTTAGGAATGAGAATGGGCTGGAAGAAAGAGATGAAGGAATCCACAGGAGGGAGGAAAAGAGGCTATTCTACCATGATCTTCAGTTGACTGAAAACAGGGTCAGAGAGGGAAGAGGGGCCACAAGATGTAGTCTCTACAGAGCTGGGGGCTCATCGTAGAATAATAGATATAGAGAAGAGGAGTGAATATAAAGGTATAAAGCTCTTCTACATTCTTCACTGCCCTAACTGCTTCTCTGGCAGGCTTGGCTATAGAGTATTCAGGGAATGCCTGCTGAAGTTGAGAGCAGAGATAATAAAAAGAGGACCCATGGCTCCAGCCCCATATCTAGCAGAGATGGCCTTAGTGGACATCAATGAGAGGAGAGGCCCTTGGTCCTGTGAGAGCTGGATGCCCCAGTACAGTGGAATGCCAGGAAAGGGGAGTAGGAGTGGGTGGGTTGGTGAGCAGGGGTAGGGAGGATGAGATAGAGGGGTTTTGGAGCTGAAAGAAAGAAAGGGGGAAATGGAATAACATTTTAAATATTAATCAAGAAATTACCTTTAAAAAAAGAGTAAGTAAGAATGTTGACAAAGAACTTATGCAGAATATACTGGAGAGAAGGCAGAGAGGAGGGCAAGCTCTAGTATGTAGTCTACTATAGGTATCCGTGTGTGACTAGGGGTTTGGATTTGGAAGAGAGGAGGGAAAGGGGAAAATGCATCCTTCTTCCCTAGCTGAAGTGGCTTGTGAGTTCCTAGAGAATGCTTGTTGGAGTAAAGTATATAATTTTAAAATACTTTTATAAAAACAAAAAGTCAGATCATGTATGTTTAAGGAACTATTAATATACTTAGAATTCTTAGGTAAATTTGTACTATTAAAAGACTATGACTTGAGACTGCCAATTTATGAAATAGTGTGATTATCTCTTAAAATTATATCAATAGGGCATCATTAAGATATTTTTAAAATTTCAGAGGCTGGAGAGATGGCTCAGTTGATAAGCACACTGACTGCTCTTCTAAAGGTCCTGAGTTCAAGTCCCAGCAACCACACGGTGGCTCACAACCATCTGTAAAGGGATCTGATGCCCTCTTCTGGTGTGTCTGGAAAGAGCTACAGTGTATTCATATAAAGATATAATAATTCTTTAAAAAAGTTTCAAAGTTGCTAAAATTTTATTTCTTAGACTCTATTAGAAATGGTGATTCAGAGAAAAAATCAGGTAATATCTAGAATAGTTGGAATATGGAATAATGAAGGAGTTTTATATTAGAACGCGGGAGAATACATGGATACAATGGCAGAAAAGTTTATGGTCATTTCAGAAAACAGTAAAGTCTATGGAAAGTTAAAAAAAATTGCTAACGAATTATTTGATCAGGTTGGGGAGAGTGTATTAATGACATCACTGAGAAACTGAATTTATGAATCAATTATCCATAGTGCTAAATATTTCACAAACTTTTTTTTTAATTTTTGATAACTGTTGAGTGGATTAAATTTTTAAAACTATCAACAATGACTTCAAAGATCAAGTGTCCATAAAAGTGTGATTTTATTTCTGAGTCTTCAATTCTATCCCATTGATCAATGTGTCTGTCTCTGTTCATGTTCTTCATGTTCAATACCATGAAGTTTTTATCACTACTGCTCTGTAGTGAAGCTTGAGGTCAGGGATATTGAGTCCGAAGCCAATTCTTTTATTGTTAAGAATTGTTTTTGCTATTCTTCTTTTCCTTGACTTTCCAGATGAACTCGAGAATTGTTCTTTCCATGTCATTGAAGAATTGTGTTCGAATTTTGATGGAGTTTGCATTGAATTGTGAATCGCCTTTGGTAGGATGGCCATTTTTACTATATTAATTCTGCCAATCCATGAGTATGGGAGATCATTCCATTTTCTGAGATCTTCTTCAATTTATTGAGAGACTTGAAGTTACTGTCATACAGGTCATTTACTTGTTTGGTCAGAGTTATCCCAAGATATTTTATATTATTTTTGGCTATTGTGAATGTATTTGTAATGTCTTTTTCAGCCTGTGTAGAGTCCAGCTCATACATTCTAACAGCGGGTTCCTTGGAAGGAAGGATGGGTATAGGAACAGGGGCAAGAGAAAACACATGGAGAGACACACAATAACACATGGCTTCTGGTTCAAGTCTCCATCTTTAATGCTCTCTTTACCAACCAACAAAGGCTGGCCAAGCCCCTCCCCTGAAGGCTGGAAACCAGTTCTTCTTGTTCTTCAGGAAGTGGACTGTCTTGTTGCTGGCTGCTATTCTTGAGAGCAGTGGGCGGGGTGGGTGGAGGTCACAATTCCTCCCTTCTATTCTTGAGAGCAGTGGGCAGGGGGAGGTCACAAGCCTGTTTATCATTTATAGAAAGGAAGGCTGCTGATTTATTTGAATTAATTTTATCCAGCCACTTTGCTGACATTATTTATTGGCTGGAAGAGTTCTCTGGTAGAATTTTTGGTGTCACTTATGTGATTTGCATTATCTGCAAATACTGATACCTTTATTTCTTCTTTGCCAATTTGTGTCCCCTTGATATTTTTTTGTTTTCTTATTGTTCTTGCTAGCACTTTAAGCACTATATGGAATAGATATGGGGAGAATGGGGATCCTTGTCTTCTCCCTGATTTTAGTGGTATTTCTTCAAACATGTCTCCATTTAATTTGATATTGGTTGTTGCTTTGCAGCAAATTGTTTTTATTATGTTTAGGTATGAGCCTTGAATTCCTGATCTCTACAATGATTTTAACACCAAGTAGTATTGTATTTTGTCAAATGCTATTTCTGCATCTAAGAAAATGATCATGTGATATTTTTCTGTGCATTTATTTATATAGTAGATTAGCTTAATGAATTTTAGTATATTGAATCAACCTTGCATCTCTGGAAAGACTACTTGGTCAAAGTGAATGATGGTTTTGGTGTGTTACTGAATTCAAGTTGCAAAAAAGAAAGCATCTTCAAAAACTAGTGCTGGAATAACTGGCTGTCTGTATGTAGAAAAGTTAAAAAGACCCATATTTGTCACCTTGCACAAAACTCAAGTCCAAGTGAATTGAGGCCCTCAACATAAAACCAGACACACTGAATCTAATAGAAGAGAAAGTAAGAAAGAGCCTTGAACTCATTGGCACAGGGGGATATTTCCTGAACAGAAATCCAATGGCCCATGCTCTAAGATCAAGAATTGATAAAGGAGACCACATGAAAATGGAAAGCTTCCATATGGCAAAGGACATATCAATAAGACAAATTGGCAACCTACAGATAGGGAAAAATCTTCACTAATCCAACATCCAATAGAGGGCTGATATCCAAAATAGATGAAGAACTCAAAAAGCTAACTACCAAAAATCAAACAAAACAATCAAAACAAAAAATGTGATATAGAACCAAACCAAGAATTCACAACAGAAGAATCTCAAATGGTTGATAAGCACCTAAAGAAATATTCAAAGTCCTTAGTGATCAGAGAAATGTAAATTAAAAAGACCCTAAGATTCCGAATTATATCCACCAGAAAAACTAAGATCAAAATAATCAGGTGATAACACATGTTAGAGAGGATGTAGAGAAAGAAGAACACATTCATTGCTAATGGAATTGCAAACTGGGACAAACACTCTAGAAAAAAAATTGGTTGTTCCTCAGAAAATTGGAAATAGATCTACCTAAAGACCCAGCCATACAACTCTTAGGAATATACCCAAAAGATGTCCCACAGTGGCATGTGTTTCACTATGTTCATAGCAGCCTTCTTTGTGATAGCCAGGAACCGGACACAACCCAGAGGCCCCATGCCAGAAGGTAAGAAAAAAATGAGGTTTATTTACAGAATGGAATACTACTCAGCTATTAGGAATGAGGACATCCTGAGTTTTGCATGCAAATGGATGGAACTAGAAAACTAGATGATGATATCACAATGGGTGAGGTAAATCAGACCCAAAAGGACATGCATGGTACATGCTTACTAATAAGTGGAATTTAGACAAAGAAAAACTACAGAATATCCAAGATACAGTCCACAGAAAGCAAAAAGTCAATAAGGTGAAAAGCCTAAGAGAGAAAATCACAGTCCCACTTGGGAGGGATAAAAAAGCAATCATAAGGTGGAGGGAGGGACCTGGGAGGGAAAGTAGGAGGGGAGGGCAGGAATGGTGAACCTGCTCTGGTATAGGGTGAGGGAAAAGGACTAAAGCCCTGAGGGCCAGCAGAAAGAATGGGAACAGGCAAACTCAGGAGATAGGAGGTTGGGGGGTGGAGAACCCTCCAGAACGCACCTGACACCTGGGAGTTGAGAGGCACTCAGGACTCAAAGGGAGGGACCTTAGATGAAATGCCCTACAATAGGGAGAGGGAACTTATAGAACCCACCTCCAGCAGAAAGAAAGGGCATCAAGTGAGGGGAGGGCAGCTACCCCACAGTCAAAACTCTGACCCATAATTTTTCCTGTCTGAAAGAACTGCAGGGATAGAAATAGAGAGGAGCCTGATGAAAAGAAGGTCCAGTAACAGGCCCAAAATGGGATCCAGCTCAAGGGAAAGTCCCAAAGCAGGATCCTATTGCTGAGGGTATGGAGTGCTCACGAAAAGGGAGCTATCATTACTGCTTTCTGAAAGACCCAACAAGCAGCTGATAGAGTCGGATGCAGGTATATGTATCCAACCAATGGACAGAAGCTGCTGACCTTTGTGGTTGAATTGGATAAAAGCTGGAAGATGCTGAAGACAAAGGTGACCCTGTAGGAGGACAAGCAGTTTCAATTAACCTGGACCCGAAAATATCTCAAACAATGCACCACCAACCAGGCAGCATACACCAGCTGATATGAGACCCCCAACACATATACAGCAGAAGACTGCCAGATCCGGGTTCAGTCAGAGGAGATGTGCCTTACCCTCCAAAGACTGGAGGCCCTTGGGAGTTTAGAATTCTGGTTGGGTTGGTAGTGGGTAGTGGGTTATAGGGAAATTCTCATGGAGGCAAGAGGGCATGGAGGAGGTACGTGGTATGGAACAGTTAGAGGATAGACTGGTAAGGGAATAAAATCTGGAGTGTAATTAAATAAACACATAAATTAATTAAAGATAAAAATGTATCAATAATGAAATAATGTATAAATTTCCTTTATACTGGATATTATTTACATTTCAAATCTTATCTCCTTTCCCTCTGGCACCCCCCATCCTATTCCTTCTCCCCGTTTTTATGAGTGTATTCTCCCATCCATCCACCCACTCCTTCCTCCCAACCTTGGCATTCTCCTACATTGGTGCATTGAGCATTCACAGGACCAAGGGCCACTCCTCCTACTGATGCCAGACAAGTTTATCCTCTGGTACACATATGGATGGAGCCATGGGTCCCTCCATGTGTACTCTTTGGTTGGTGGTTTAGTCCCTGGGAGCTCTGCGGGTCTGGTTGGTTGATATTGTTTTTCTTCCTATGGGGTTGCAAACCCCTTCAGCTCCTACAATTCTTTCTCTAACTCCTTCATTGGGGTACATGCTCAGCAAGCATGCACCTCTGTATTTGTCAGGCTCTGGCAAAGCTTCCCAGTACACGATTTTATCAGGCTCCTGTCAGGAAGCACTTCTTGATATCCAAAATAGTGTCTAGGTTTGGTGAATGCATATGGTAAGGATCCCCAAGTGTTTCAGTCTCTCTATGGCCTTTTCTTCACTCTATGCTCCACATTTTGTATTCCTATAAACAGAACAATTCTGGGTTAAAAATTTGAGTTGATTATGTGGTCCCATTCCCCAACCCGAGGCCTTGCCAAGCCTTTGGACATGGTCTCTACAGGTTCTCCCTTCCCTTTGTTGGCAATTTCTGCTAATCTCATCCCTGTTGGATCTGGGGTCTCTTGCTTTCCTGGTATCTGGAACTTGCTGCTGGCAACACCTAGTTCCCCATCCTCCATTGCTACACATCTCTGTTCAAGTTCCTGACCCTCTGTATATCATCCCTATCTCCTCCCATGACTGATCCAGCCCCCCTTTCTCCCTCCACCTCCTCTCTTCTGCCTAAGTCTCTCCCACACTGATTTATGAATCAATTGATTTAGAAATCAATTATCCAATGTACCAAATATTTCACAAATTGTTTTTTTAATTTTTGATAACTGTTGATTATACAGAATTTTTAAATGTGTCAATAATGAAATGATGCATGTGCTTCTTTTGGAGAAGATATAGTATAGACCAGTTTAATACTCTTCTGAAACAACCATAAAAACAATACAATATGAAATTTAAAGTAAAAGATAAGTATATCATACTGGATTTGTATGTCTTAGTTAAGGTTTTATTGCTGTGAAGAGGTATCAAGACCAAAGCAAATCTTATAAAAGACAACAGCAACAAAAGATATTTAGTTTGGACTATGTTACACTTTAAGGGATTTAGTCAGCTTTTACCATGTCAGGAAGCACAGCAGCCTACAGGTAGACATGGTACTAGAGGAGCCCAAAGCTCTACATCTTGATCCACAGGCTGCAGAAGAAGACTGTCACACACTAGTTATAGCTGGAGGACAGGAGAACTCAAAACTTGCCTTCCTTTAACATACTTCCTCTAGCAAGGCCACACCTACTTTAACAACGCTACACATACTAATAGTGCCGCTACCCATAAGCCAAGCATTCAAACACGAGTCTATGTGGACCAAAACTATTCAATCCATCACAATGTAAAACAACCTAAAGTATATAGTGTTGCCTAAATTGTTACTATTGTAAGGTACTTTGTATACTGTTAGAACTTTCACAGTAGTGGGTTCCCCATAGAAATATTACCATGTTGTAGCCTCATAGAAATTCGCAAAAGAGATGGTCAAAGATAAAAAAGGTTTTTCAAGGGGATCTTTTTAAAATTAGACTAGAAATTCTGCTTCTTTTTTACAGGAGTAAAGTAGAGGTAGTAGAATAGACCCTGCTGCGGCACTATATGCTCAGCAGATACTGTTCAATGTCCTCAGCTATGCTGAGAAGTTCACTTACTTGCAGATGGCAGCTGCCGTACGATTTATAAAAATGGCCCTTATTTGCTAGCTAATAGGTTTGAATATTTGGTTCTAAGGTGTTGGAAATGTTTATGGACGATTAGGAGATGTGGCATGGTTTGAGGGGTTGTGTCACTAGAGATACATTTTGCAGTTGCAAAAGGCATATTATATTCATAATGCCTGTCTATGCCTCCTACTTACAGATGAAAACATGAACCCATGGTTGTTGACTGTATCTACCTTCTTGGGTTTATTCTACCATCATCGACTATCTCTGAAACTCTAAGCCCAATAAAATTATTTCTCTTATGAGCAGTCTTATAAGCAGTAGAAAAGAGCTAAGACAACAGATGTCCCATACCCAGGCCGTTAGATCCTTGAAAGAGTTTGGTTGTACTCTTTTCAGCAACCTCTTGAGTCAAAGTGGCCATTACTTCTTCCTGGGAAACAGAGTGAAGAAAGTCCTGCACTTTCTTTCTGAGAAAGCATAAAGATACTTCCTCATACAGAAATAATGGAGAAAAGATGTTCTCTTTGTCAGATGAAAAACAAAAACAAAAACAAACATGGAAACAAAACCCCAATAGGGATAGCCCAAGAATGGGCTAACCTAATGCAAGCATGTACCATTTACAATTTCTTTATTTTCTGTAACATTAAAAATTGTCAGACTTTTATGGGAAAGAGCAGAGATATCATGGGTTAAGAACCTTGCTGATCTTTCAGATTACTCAGATATTGTTTCCAACATCCTCATTACCTCTCTAAAATGCGCATAATTGGCATGTGACCTATTCTTCATGAGATGTGAATAAGTATATGTTCACTGCAAATGTGACTGAAAAGGACAAAGTACAGATACTATCAGTGTCCAAACTGGTGAAGTATTTAGTTTTCTTTTGGTAAAGTCCAGAAGAATGGATGGGATGTTACAGGAGCAACCATATCTCAAAGATAGATGCCCCATCAAGAACCCATTGCAAAGATGACAATATAAAAATTTGAAGGAAATTTGGAACTCACACTCACTGCACAATTTATAGCAACAGCTTGGAGAGTGTTTTTCATGAAGTTCAGTTGGTCTATGCCTTTTCCTAGTAGCTTGATTGATCCTGTTTTTTCTTTTTCTTTTTTTCTTTTTTTCTTCTTTTTTTTCCATGCAGGTCAAATAGTCTGGGGGTGTTGCTTTGCTTCTATGTTCTTCAGGAGTGACTTTATATATGTTTATGTTGGATAGCTTACTGCATCTGATCTATTTCAGGTATTTCCTGAGGCTTTTGAATTTATTTACTGAGTTTAAAGGGCTTCCCTGCAGGATGGAATGTTTCACCTTCCTGTAGAACATTTTGTTTCTTAAAAAGTTTCCTCTGAGACAGAAGGTTTTATCTCATAGAAAATTTCTCCACAATAGGAACTACACTTCAAATGCTAAATATTTCCTCTTCTAGGGTCTGTGAGCACCAGGTACTTAAATGTTACATGAAGCAAATTACAGATACACATAGCATGGGCACAAATAAACTACCTCCAATTCAAATTCAAGTTACCATTTGATCTTATTTGTCATGACTATCATTCATCATCTAATGTTGAAACCCTTTTTCAAAACATGAAATCTTTTCACTGTTAGTGACAATAACTTAAATTTGGTCATTTTGATCTTTAGATAAATTTGATCTTCAGATAAATTTGCTATTTTACTTATGTTAAACTTTAAAACTTAAATCTAACTTTGTGTCTAAAATTAATTTTTTATAATATTAGAATGTAACTTTCTATTGCAATGATGTTTATTGGGATTTTCTTCGGTTGATTTTGCTGTGTTTATTCTCATTTATTTAGTTTTATATAAGAAAGAATCTGCCAAAATGTTACACTTGAAGGCAAATGTGTTACAGTGTGTTTTCTTAAAACAACAAATAACACAGCAAAAACAAAAACATACAAGCAAAAAATTCCTTGGCCTTGGGGAAAGGCCTCAGACACTAACAACACTGGATACTTCATTACTGTAGTTCTAGGATTACAGCTAAGTTTCTGGCCTCTGCAGGTGCCAGAAATTCAAGTAGTCCATAGACATATTTACAGATAAAATACTCATACATATAAAATAAAACAAAACAAAGTAAAATAAAATAAGTAATAAAATAAAATAAAAATAAATTAAAATAAAAAAAATAGAGAGAGATTTCCCCAATCCTCACCCCACAGCAGCTGCAGATTTTCATTCATTCTCTTGGCCCTCTTGTACTCTCTCCTATCTCTCTTCAAACCTGATCCTAACCCCTCCTCTATTCTCCTTCCCATTCCCTCTCCTACCTATTTCTCTCCCTACATCTACCTCAAATGACTTTTATTCCCCCACTCTATGTGAGATTCAAGCATCCTTCCTTGGCTTTTCCTTCTTCTTTAACTTCTTTGGGTCTGTGGGATATATCTTTGGTTTCATGCACTTTATGACTAATGACCACCACTCAGTGAGTATATACCATGCCTGTCATTTTGGGTCTGGATTACATCACTCAGATATTTTCTATTTCCAACCACTTACCTGTAAAATTAATGATATATTCGTTTTTACTAGCTGAACAGGATTCCACTGAGAAAGTGAACCACATTTTCTGTATCCATTCTTTGGTTGAGGGGACATCTTGGTTACTTCCAGTTTCTGGCTATTATGAATAAAGCTGCTATGGATATAGGTGAGCAAGAGTTCCTGTGGAGTAGTGAGGCCTCTTTTGGGTATATGCTCAGGAGTGCTATAGTTGGGTTATCAGGTAGAACTATTTCCAATTTTCTGAGAAAGCACCAGGTTGATTTCCAGAGTAATCCCATTAGTAATAGAGGAGTGTTCCCCTTTCTCTATATCCCTGTAGTATGTGCTATCACTGAGTTTTTGATTTATTCATTCTGTCTGATGTAAGGTGGAATGATTACTAAAGATTTTGATCATTTTTTAAGGTTCTTGAACAATTGAGAGTCCTCTGTTGAGAAATCTCTTTAGCTCTGTACCCCATTTTTAATTGGATCTTTTGGTTGGTTGGAGTCTGATGTCTTGAATTCTTTGTACATTTTAGATATTAGTCCTCTGTCCAATGTAGGGTTAGTGAAGATCTTTTCCCAGTCTGTAAGCTGCCATTTTGTCCTATTGGCAGTGTCCTTTGAATTAAAGAAGCTTTTAAATCAACAATTGATAAATAGAACCTCATGAAATTGTACCAAAGCATTCAAAACTATTTCTCACTTTCTCTTGCATTAGATATAGTATATCCAGTTTAATGTTGATGTCCTTGATCCACTTGGATTTGAGTTTTGTGCAGGGTAATAAATATGGCTCTATTTGCATTCTTCTACATGTACAATTTATTGAAGATGGTTTCTTTTTCCCCATTTTATGGTGTTAATATCTTTGTCAAAAATCAAGCATCAATAGGTATGTGAGTTGGATTACTGGATCTTCAATTCCATTTTATTGATCAGCTTCTCAGTTTCTATACCAATGCTATGCAGTTTTTATTACTTTTACTCTGTAGTATAGCTTGAGAATGGGGTTGGTGATTCTTTAGAGGTTCTTTTATTGGTCAGGGTTGTTTTACTTATTTTGGGCTTTTTATTTTTCCATGTGGGGTTGAGAATTGCTCTTTCAAAGTCTAAAAAATTACATTGAAATTTTGATGTGAATTGTATTTATCTGTAAATTACTTTTGGTAAGATGTACAATTTCTCTATGTTAATTCTACTAATCCACGAGGACAGACGATCTCTCCATCTTCGGAAATCTTCCGTTTTTTTTTTCTTTAGGGACTTCAATTTCTCCTCATACAATTTTTTCCCTTTCTTGGTTATTTTTACACACACACACACACACACACACACACATATATATATATATATAATATAATATTATATTATATTATATTATATTATATTATATTATATTATATTATATTATATTATATTATATTATATTATATTATTTGTAGCTATTGTTAAGGGAGCAGAGACTGGAGGAATGGCCAACTAACAACTGGACCAACTTGAGTCCCATGCACAAGCACCAAACCATGACAGTATTATTGCTACTCTATTATGTTTGCAGACAAGAGCATAGCATAGTTGTCCTCTGAGAGGATATACCAAGCAGCTGACTGAAACATGCAGATACTCACAGCCATATATTGGATGGCAGTCGGGTGTGGAGACTCTTATGAAAAGTTTGGGAAAAGATTAAAGGCACTGAAAGAGATGGGAACTTCACAAGAAGACCAATAGTGTCACATAACATGGACCCCTAAGAGCTCTCAGAAAACTCAAGACTGATCCACCAACCAAAGTGCATACACCGTCTAGACTGGGGCCCCCCAGCACATTTGTCAGTCACCATGTGGGTTCCCAAAGAACAGGAACAGGACATGTCCCTAAACCTATGGCATGACAGCAGATTCTGTTCCCAAACTGGGCTACCTTGCCAGGCCTCAGTGGGATATGATATACCTGCTCCTGTAGAGAATTGATACAGTGGGTTGTTTTGCAGTTGTTTCAAGATATCTGTGTATATACATATCTGCATATCTATATCTAACTATGTATCTTTCTATATAAAATTAGCATATACTTATACAACAAAAATAATTTTGACCCTTTATGATTTATATAGTCTAAGTACTCAAGACAAATTTTTTTATATTCAAAAAGAATATTAATGTAAAATTATGTCTATAGGTTTTGTTGGTTACATTGCTTTATTAAATTAGAAAACTAATTTATTTCAGTTAATTAATTTACAAATTCATTTTGTATTACATAATGTTCTGGATTTGAATATAAAATATTATTTGATAATTTATCCCTCCAAACTTTTGGCATTACAATCTCACTGGTCATCAAGTAGAATCTCAGATCTATAAGTATTTATTAGCAATGTGAAGACTTTGAATTGGTATCTTTGGTTGGGAGTTCAGATATTCCACATGTTGTATTCTAAGGTACCAGCTTAATATCTGTGCTTTCAGCAGATGAGTCTCTCCAGAGTACAGTACTAGCTTCTGCACAAGTGATGTTTAGCATTATGTTTTCAGATATCAGATAATCCATCCTTTGATGGTATAAGAAACAGTACATAAATTCTGGGTGTTGTTATTTATTACATGTAGAAGATTTTTTTATTAACATAGATTAAAGCTTTTGATGTTGATGAAATAGAGTTTCTTTCAAGGTATGCTATCTTTTATTCCAGATTATAAGTAATATATTTAATATATTTAATATATTTATAATGTTATTATAAATATATTTAATAATATTACTAATAGTCTCTCACTAGCAAATAAGGGTATTTTAATTGGTATTATTGTGCTTGCAAAACTTTGTGTTAACAACCCTAATAGTATTAAATTGTGTATCCTTAAAATCAGGGTATCATCAGTTATAAAATTAGAAAACAATATGTCACAGATTGAATAAATGCTGTATATTATTATAAAAGTTTTTTTTGTAGTTTGCAGAACCTGAAAACAGATATTGATAAGCTGAAAAATATTTCCTTTAATGTTCAGACAAAAATGTGTATTTAGGAATTGTTCACATATAGGGGTTATTGAGAATTGCTGCAGAAAGAATAAATGATTTTATCCGAAGAGTGGAAAATCCATTTGAAGATAAAAGTGGCTAGAAACTGTTTTCCAACATTAGTGAAGGAGGTGGTAAAGCTATTTCTTGTAATTCAATAAACATATGCACTTACTTGGATTTTTCCTTCTCTTGCGGATTACAATTATATATCTTACAAAGTTTCCTCTCCATATTCATCTCACAAACCCCTTACACTATCTCACATCCCTATATCCTGAACTTCCCCTCTTCCTTCCTCTACATACTCCACCTGCCTACCATCAAAACAGACATCAACTAAATATAGTACATCAAGCTACAATAAGACCAGGCATAGTTTCCCACTTTTACTTTGAGGATTTTCACAAGAACACCAAGTTTCTGAGCCATACATATATGTAGAGGATGTAAGTTAGACCTCTACATAAGTTCCCTGATCCCTCAAGTTCCCAAGAGTCAGGGTCAGGTGCTTTTTCAGGCCATGTTCTCATTGTGTTTCCCTGACTCCTCTAACTCCTCTAATCCATCATTCTCCTCCTCAGCAAGACTCCTCTAGCTCTGACAACAGTGTGGCTATTGTACTCTGCATCTGCTTCCAACAGTTGTTGGAAATAAGTCTCTCTGGTACTTTGATGATGGTTCTGCATGATTCCATTTCCAGAGTGCTTTACAAGCAGAACAGACTGTAATCTACAGAATGTTTTGTAGCCGGGATGGTGTTTCTCTGCTTGATGTCTTGCCTAGTTACAGATGATGGCTGGTGCCCATTACTGGGAGTATGATGAAGTTACTCTCATGGATTACATGAACGTTCCATTTTTTTTTAATGTAGATCCATGTTTTTCATTTGTGTTCTTAATTTATGTTTGAATTCATATTGTATTAAATATTGTTAATAATTTCTGCTGCTTAGGGAGATTTTTTTGTTCCTTTATTTGATCTTTACTATTCAGGCTGATAAGACATTAACCTCAACTCATCAACAACCCAGTTATTGACAAATAATTAATTTTCACAAAAATAAAACATTGTCTTTACATATCTTTTTTAATTTATTTATTCGATATATTTTTTATTTACATTTCAAATGATTTCCCCTTTTCTGGCTCCCCATTCCCCGAAAGTCCCATAAGTCCTCTTCTCTCCCCCTAATCCCCCATCCACCCTTTCCCACTTCCCTGTTCTGATATTCCTCTATACTGCTGCACTGAGTCTTTCCATAACCAGGGGCCACTTCTCCGTTCTTCTTGGACATCATTTAATATGTGGATTATGTCTTGGGTATTCAAAGTTTCTAGGCTTATATCCACTTATCAGTGAGTGCATACCATGATTGATCTTTTGAGACTGGGTTACCTCACTTAGGATGATGTTCTCCAGCTCCATCCATTTGTCTAAGAATTTCATGAATTCATTGTTTCTAATGGCTGAATAGAACTCCATTGTGTAAATATACCACATTTTTTTTAATCAATTCCTCCGTTGAGGGACACCTGGGTTCTTTCCAGCTTCTGGCTATTATAAATAAGGCTGCTATGAACATAGTGGAACATGTGTCTTTACTGCATGCCAGGGAATACTCTGGGTATATGCTCAGGAGTGGTATAGTAGGGTCCTCTGGAAGTGTCATGCCCAGATTTCTGAGGAACCGCCAGACTGATTTCCAAAGTGGTTGTACCATCTTGCAATCCCCCAGCAGTGGAGGAGTGTTCCACTTTCTCCACATCCTTGCCAACACCTGCTGTCTCCTGATTTTTTAACCTTAGCCATTCTGATTGGTGTGAGGTGAAATCTTAGGGTCATTTTGATTTGCATTTCCCTGATGATTAGTGATGTTGAACATTTTTTAAAGTGCTTCTATCTAATATATACAAAGAACTCAAGAAGGTAGACCCCAGAGAACCAAATAACCCTATTAAAAAGTGGGGTACAGAGCTAAACGGAGAATTTTCACATGAAGAACTTGGGATGGCTGAGAAGTACATATCTTGACATGAGGTGATCTATTATATTTTTCATTATTTAATGCATACTTCAATTACCATCAGTTTATCACTATTTATAATTATATACTTGCCATATGAAGCATTAGCATTTAGCTTTGTTGACATTCTATGATAAAATTTATTTTTAATGAATTAATTAAATTATCTTTTTATACTCCATATTTTATTCCCCCATCCCTGTCCACCATCTAACTGTTCAACATCCCATACCCCTATGATACAATTTCTAGTCTAGAGATTGTTGGTCAATGTTTAAAAAGAGATAGTCATGGCAATTGTTTAGAATTTAATTGATTATTTAAAATCTATTCATCTATGTTTTTAGGTAAATTATATAAGATAATATTTACTTACTATACATTGAAATTATAAAGGATTCCAAGCTTATTAATTCATTTGCCTTTGCAAAATAATTGCTCTGAAACCTGTATTTAAATTTTCTGTCATAAGTTGAACATATTTAGGTGTTACTATTTAAATTCTGTATGAATAGTTTGCTTATGATCCTTGATGACACAGAACATAAGCAATCTCTGAAGTCTTCATCTGAATCTCTAATTCATAAATAACAATCTATCAATCAAATCAAATTCTGACATTGTTTTTGTCTGTTTACAGTTTCATAAAGGATTAGATTAGTGATCCAAGATCACATATTTTGACACTGACACTGAAAGACAAATAGAAGAATTTATACTTCAAGGAAATAATATCCTTCAAACATGTCTGACATACAGAAACATGATAATGGAGTGTGGCAATCTGAAGTGTGGAGACTGACTGTGTTAAATGCAGGGTGCAGGCAGCCGTAAGTCATTGATACTAACTGGTTTGTCAAGATGACATAAGCTGTCAAAGAAAGGTTAGAAAACAACAACCCCTGTGGTAACTGAAGACACTTTTGATATTTTAATCAATATTTCCAAGCCATTGTTTTGATACTTCTGGAGGTTTATACACTAGTGAAGAAAAATATCTGATTATAATTTATTTTTATTCTGAATGTTGAATGAGAGTTATGGACTTATATTTTGTAATGGCTTTGAAAATATTTTCTGATTAACATAAAATATTCCTTAGGAATTTTAATGATAAAACAAAAAGTGAAAAATGCTATATTCATTTAAACGTCACAAAATTGCACATTATCGTAAACATGAATTGAACTTTCATTTGAAATTTAGTGAAATATAAGGGCAACATAGTATGTTTCCCAGTGAAGAAGAAGGTGTTGAACTTAAGTATAAGCCCCAACCTAACTTTGTTTCAATATTTACAATGGCTATTCTTTTCAGCTAGAGTATAGTTAGAGTTTTTATTAAGAGATTAGAAAAAGACTCAGAAAATGCAATTTTCTAATTGAAAATAATATAATATATATAAGATTATATATGTATGTATATATACATACACACACATACACACACAAACACATACACACATACACACACACACACACACACACACACACACATATATATATATATATATATATATATATACTAAGTTATACCATACCATGTGTAAATACATTTATTTTTTTGTTTGATTATTATTACAGAGATGCTTTATATCCAGACTGGCTTCAAACATACCATATTATCCACAACTGCCGATGTTAATGATGATCTTTCCATGTCAGCCTCCACTATCAAGTTTCTTCAGCATCATCACACACATTATTTCAAACACATTTAAGCTAATAATATAGACTCATTTTTATACTATACTTATATCCCAATGAAGTTCATATCTGTGCCTTGGAATAGTGTCTATAAAATAATTTGGTTTATCATTTTTCTTTGCCAAACAAAAAGATATGAAGACTAAACAATAATATATATGTACCTATAGTTTTAAAAATAAATGTCATAATAATATTTCACAGAGACTCTTCACAATAAATAAGCTAACAGCAAATGTAAAGAAAATGTATCAGAATAAATATCATTTTGGAATTTACTAATTTAATGATGTCCTCAGGTCTGATTCTAAGATATAAAGCAATTAGTCATATAAAGCAGCAGCTTTCCTAAATGCAATTAGTCACACATAGAGTTGGTTGAAATGTGCCAGTTCTTTATTTATGAAGAGTGAAGAATGGCAAACTAGTCATTTGTTTTCATAAAAGCAAATGAGATAATCCTATAAGCATAGACAGAAGTACATATGAGAGGCCATAAAAAATCATTTTCATGAAAGAATTAGAAAGGAACAGAATTGTAACTGAGCAACTTAAAATTTAATTTAAATTTTCAAGACAACAAAGATTCACAATTGTTGGTTCTCACTTATGATAGGTATTAAGTTCAACCTTATACAAATTCTGATATCATCTGACATCAGATGATTCACTGATTTTATGATCCATCTTCTGCAGTCATTGGGCAAACAATGTAAAAGGTAGGGTCTATGTTTCTAGTAACTATTTCTATTCAAATACATTCGCTTAATTGTTCAAATTTTTAATTATCATAGATACTGTTCACATCTGCCCAATTGATCATAGTTTCCTCTTAATTATGATTTCAAACTTTTAGCTAAACTGGTATTAATCTTATACTACATCTCATCTACCTCTCATGAAATATGACCATTTCCCCTGTATTACTGTTTCTTTGCACTGACTTCATTCTCTTTCCTTGAGTTCTGAAATTATGAGCCTAATTTCAAGTATTTCATGCTTTGCTTTTGATGTTTGTTTTTATTGCTATATTTCCCAGGCACATGAGCTGTAGTGTCCAATTCCTAATAAATTATGATAATCTCAGATAAATTTGTGTTTTCTCTACTCTTTTATGTTATCTTCTTTGATTCATTAATTGGATGAGAACACTGTTTAAGAAGGTATCCCTCAACAGAAGAGTGGATGCAAAAAATGTGGTATATCTACACAATGGAGTACTATTCAGCCATTAGAAACAATGAATTAATGAAATTCTTAGGTAAATGAATGGAGCTAGAGAACATCATACTAAGTGAGGTAACCCAGACTCAAAAGGTGAATCATGGTATGCACTCACTAATAAGTGGTTATTAACCTAGAACTGGAATACCCAAAACATAATCCACACATCAAATGAGGTACAAGAAGAAAGGAGGAGTGGCCCCTGCTTCTGGAAAGACTCAGTGAAACAGTATTCGGCCAAACCAGAACGGGGAAGTGGGAAGGGGTGGGTGGGAGGACAGGGGAAGAGAAGGGGGCTTACAGGACTTTCGGGGAGTGGGGGGCTAGAAAAGGGGAAATCATTTGAAATGTAAATAAATTATATCAAATAAAATAATTTAAAAAACAACAACAACAACAAAAGAGAATTGTCCATTTTCATTCTATTGTTTATACCTTACTTCACTCTATGTTGTCAGCAGATATCTGTGTCTTTTTTTAAATTGTCTTAATTTGTGATATAATACATAGTTTGTCATGGAAAATTCTTTTTATTTATTTTTTTATTTACATTGCAAATGATTTCCCCTTTTCTGGGTCCTCACTCCCCGCAAGTCCCATAAGCCCTCTTCTGTCCCCCTGTTTTTCCATCTACCCCTTCCCACTTCCCTATTGTGGAATTCCCCTATACTCTTGCAGTGAGTCTTTCCAGAACCAGGGGCCACTCCTCCATTCTTTTTGGACATCATTTAATTTGTGGATTATGTCCTGGGTATTCAAAGTTTCTAGGCTAATATCCACTTATCAGTGAGTGCATACCATGACTGATCTTTTGAGACTGAGTTACCTCACTTAGTATGATGTTCTCCAGCTCCATCCATTTGGCTAAGAATTTCATGAATTCATTGTTTCTAATGGCTAAATAGTACTCCATTGTGTAAATATACCACATTTTTTTGTATCCATTCCTCCATTGAAGGACACCTAGGTTCTTTCCAGCTTCTGGCTACTACAAATAGGGCTGCTATGAACATAGTGGAGTATGTGTCCTTATTGCATGCTGAAGAATCCTCTGGATATATGCCCAGTAGTGGTATAACAGGGTCCTCAGGAAGTGACATGCCCAGTTTTCTGAGGAACCGCCCGACTGATTTCCATAGTGGTTGCACCATCTTGCAATCCCACCAGCAGTGGAGGAGTTTTCCTCTTTCTCCACATCCTCGCCAACACCTGCTGTCTCCTGAGTTTTTGACCTTAGCCATTCTGACTGGTGTGAGGTGAAATCTCAGGGTTGTTTTGATTTGCATTTCCCTAATGATTAATGATGTTGAACATTTCTTAAGGTGTTTCTCAGCTCTCCGAAGTTCTTCATGTGGAATTTTTTTGTTTAGCTCTGTACCCCACTTTTTAATGGGGTTATTTGGTTCTCTGGGTTCTACTTTCTTGAGTTCTTTGTATATATTAGATATTAGCCCTCTGTCAGATTTAGGGTTGGTGAAGATCCTTTCCCAGTCTGTTGGTTGATGTTTTGTCCTTTTGACAGTGTCCTTTGCCTTACAGAAATTTTGTAGTTTTATGAGGTCCCGTTTGTCAATTCTTGATCTTAGAGCATAAGCTATTGGTGTTCTATTCAGGAACTTTTCCCCTGTGCCCATGTCCTCCAGGGTCTTCCCCAGTTTCTTTTCGATTAGTTTCAGTGTGTCAGGTTTTATGTGGAGGTCCTTGATCCATTTGGAGTTGAGCTTGGTACAAGGAGATAAGAATGGATCAATGCACATTCTTCTGCATGCTGACCTCCAATTGAACCAGCACCATTTGTTGAAAAGACTATCTTTTTTCCACTGGATGCTTGCAGCTCCTTTGTTGAAGACCAAGTGACCATAGGTGTGTTGGTTTATTTCTGGGTCTTCAATCCTATTCCATTGATCTGCTTGCCTTATATTGTACCAATACCATGCCGTTTTTATCACTATTGCTCTGTAGTAGAGTTCAAAGTCTGGGATATTGAATCCCCCTGAAGTTCTTTTACTGTTGAGAATAGTTTTAGCTATCCTGGGTTTTTTGTTATTCCAGATGAGTTTGAGAATTGCTCTTTCTAGCTCTATGAAGAACTGGGTTGGGATTTTTATGGGAATAGCATTGAATCTGTAGATTGCCTTTGGCAAGATGGTCATTTTAACTATATTAATCCTGCCAATCCGTGAGCATGGAAGGTTTTTCCATTTTGTGAGATCTTCTTCAATTTCCTTCTTCAGGGATCTGAAGTTATTGTTCTTAATGTGCATTTTTAAGAAATATATGTGTCTTTCTTTCTTTAAAGGTGAGGCAGGGTCACCTAGAAGAATTTAGGCAGGTAAAACAATGACAACAGTATATTTTATGAATAATTGTCATGTTCCTTCTGATTAATTTCTGATCATTCTTTTCTGTTCTCATGTGTATTTGGCTGATTCTCCTAGCTATTATAGAGGAAGTATGAGACTATTAACTATTGCTGTCACCACCCTTCCCAGAAATAGACAATACAGCCATTCTGGAAGACAACCTGTGCCCCACTGAAGCATACTTGTGTTTTCTGCTTTAATCATCACCAGTTTTATTGAGAAACTGGGGATACAAATAAAATTGTGAAGCACCCTTGGAATGCTGGGCTACCCAGTTGGGTAGGTGATTGGGGGCCAAGGAGCCACTTCTATTAAGATAAACATAGCATTGAGGAAATCTTATTTGCTACTATAGAGCAGGTCAGTAACCATTGCCTGTGCTTTGGAACTGGTGTTTTATTGCTATGACTTATTATTGGACATATCCTACTGATTTCTACCTTAGGACATTACATATAGGATATAGTCTCTTGATCTCTCTGATGCACACAGACATTATGTCTTTGCTGTCTATGTTTTGAGCTCTATCCATAAATCAAGGGCAAGATTTTGGTCAGCATTGTTAGTAGTATGTAGATTAGGTTGCTAAATGAGTAGCCTAGGATCAAGAAAAACTGTTCGTCACTGAATCTCACAAACAATGTGTTAGTAAGCAATTATGGTATGGATTCTTTTAACATGCTTTTTATCTGCATACATCAACATTCAAGTAAGTGTATGTCTGTAAAAATGGTGCAAAATAATAATTACCAATTCTCCTTTTGCATTTTATTTTGCCTGAACAATATTGAATAAGGAACCCAGAATCAGGAATCAGTAAACCGGAACCAATAATGAAAAGGAAGGAGCATGAATAGGTCCATAGGGTGGAAGAAGTTTGGATTGACAATCAATTCCCTAAATAAAAAAAACCAAACCTATTCATTTTCCTAGTATGAATTTGCATTTTAAAATATTTGAATTGGTCCAAATGTTAAAGATATGAATAGGTAGATGTTCTTCCTAAACTTTTCAAAACAAAGAGGAAAGAAATGGTCTTACTTCTTCTCTGAGGTCAGCATTTTTTGACATCAAAGACTAAGATACCGCACCAGATGTAGAGCCTAAGATCTTCTATGTGTATTGATGGAAAGAGTATCAAGAAAATGTTACTAACCAGTTATAGCAGCACATTAAAAAATTAGCACACTTAGCAAAAATCCTAGCAGATGGCCAGTGAAGCAATAATAGATTCACAAAATCACTTTTAAGTACGAAAAAAAAAGTGGAATTCTGAACTATAATAAACTTTCACTCCTCAAAACTTTCACTGCCAAATATACATACACACACATATATATGTATATTTGTGTGTGTGTGTGTGTGTGTGTGTGTGTGTGTGTGTGTGTGACAGAGCCAACCAAGCATGGTGATCCTTTAAACCTCAGTGCTTGGGAGGCAGAGGCAAATAGACCTCTATGATTTAAAGGTCAACTTGATCTTCATAGTGGCCAACAAAGGCTAACATATGAGATTATGTCTAAAATAAAACAAGACCAAAGAAAGCACAAAAATAAGAATTAGCTATAATGTGTAAATTTGGATCTACTCTGAATTTTTTATTCATTTAATATGATACAATTATTGGCACATTTGTGCTCCTTAACATAGAAATTAAAGAATAATTATTATAGGGTTAGAAATCTACTTCATCAGTTTTTATCAATAGGATAATTAAATTCATAGTAAGAACTATTGTGGATGGCTTTACTCATGAGAATTTGAATTTGGACATATTACTATCAACTACAGATGGATGAATATAATAGCAAAATGAAATATATACCTGCAAGAGAATCTTATTCAGTTTTAAAATGAAGCTTGTTTTCTTTCATTTGACAAGATGAATCAAGTAAAGTTATTATGATAAATGAAAAATATATTCATAAAATTTTGGCTTTATATATGATTCTTCAAGAACTATAACTCATAAAAACAGCAAATTACATGAGGGATGCCAGAGAGTTATGGCATTATGGCTAAATTAGTAATGAGTGTTAGTGATACAATTGAAAATAGTATAAAAAGAGATAATAGGGATGATTTCCAGTATTACGTATATAAACAAACTTTGGATCTTCTAATAAATAGTTATGATGTTATTTATGTATTACCAGCACATAAAATTGAAAAATACCATATTTTAAAAGCATTAAATGCTTTCACACATTTGTGTAAATAGGGAAACATTGAACACGCCAAGGCAAAGAAGAGAACTATGTGAAATATAGATCATATATAATATATATAACATATATATTATTCTTTAATCCTTTTTTATAGTACAGCCCTTATTCCTCTTTTTGTCCACTTTTTTATAGTTCTTCATCTATTTCTCATCCTCCATCTCCTAGTATATGTCCCAACCCATTAGTTCCTATCCCATTTGACCTCCTTACTCCATGGGGCCTCAAATCTCTCAATGGGTTAGGTGTGTCTTATCTTATTGATGACAGACAAGGCATATCTATGGCCTCTAATATTCAGGGCCTCATGTCATCTGGTGTATGCTGTCTAGTAGGTGGTTCAGCGTCTGAGAGATATGAGGGGTACAGGATAGTTTAGACTGTTGGTCTTCACATGGGGTGGTCCTCCTTCTCTGCTTCTTGCAGCATTTCCCTAATTCAACAACATGGTTGACTTTAGTCCATTGGTTGGGTGTAAGTATCTTCATCTACTTGTCAACTGCTTGTTGGGCTTCTTGGAGGGCAAATATACTAGCCTCCTGTCTGTAAGCACACCATAATATCAGTAATAGTGTCAGACCTTGGAGCCTCCCCTTGAGCTGCATCACAAATTGGTCAGGTCAATGGACCTCCTTTCAGGAGGGAACAATTTTATTGCACTTTCTATTTAAAAATCAACTCCCCTGCTGTGCTATGCTGGTGCGTTCCTTTAACTGAAACAGTTGAGAGGCAGAGACAGGAAGATCTCTGTAGGTTTGTAGACAGCATGGTCTACAGAGCAAGTTCCAGAACATCCAGGGTTACAGAATAACAAACAAAACAAAACAAAAGCCTTCACAAAATGGGCTTAATGTCTACTCCATTTATTGAGGAAGAAATAACATCTTAAAAAAATGAAATCTTAGCCAGGTGATGGTGGTGCAAGCCTGTAATCCCAGCACTCTGGGAGGCAGAGGCAGGTGGATTTCTGAGTTGGAGGCCAGCCTGGTCTACAGAGTGAGTTTCAGGCCAGCCAGGACAACACAGAGAAACCCTGTCTTGAAAAAAACAAATCCAAAAAAAAAAAAAAGAAAAGAAATCTTTTACTTATATAGAATTGGGTAACCTTAATCTCCAACACACACACATGCACATGCGCACGTGCACACACACACACACACACACACACACACACACACACACACAGAACTGCCACTCAAGTATGTATTTTGTCTTCTTGTTAATAATGCTACAAAGCAGTCTCAGTTACTGGAGACTTGAGCTTCAGCTTTGGTTTTGCCGTTAGCTCCATTTTTGGCTCTATTAAATCAAGCTTTGTGCAACAAAGTTTTTTCCTCCAAACCCACCCCACCCCCAACACTCCTTGCCAACAATCTGATTGGAGAAATGGTTTTTAACACAGGGTATATATAGCAAAATCACAGAGAAAAATTGATTTTGAAATTAAGGGCTCAGCTTTAATTAGTCAGTTAGCATCTAGTTTAGCGTTTTATCTGCATTTCCATCTTGGAACTTAAAGTATTTTGAATACTGTGTGATAAGAGTTTCAGATATATTACTTTAAGTTTCTCTTTAAGTGGCAACAGTCTAGGAGTGAAGGAATGCATATGGGTGCACAAGGGATGCAGGGAATTATATAGATATACAGATTCAATTTTAATTAAACTATCATATGGAAATTTTATGATTAAATGTAAATCTGAGATAAAGTTCATCTAAAATAAATGATCTCCATATGCATTGCCTACTTTCAGACAATATAAATTTGGGTCTTCCAAGGTCTTAATTCTTTATATGCTTGCTTGGTTAATTTGATATAAACATAGGTATTTACAAGCCCCCTAAAGGCTGACAGCTTTTGAATTTAAATACTTAAATTTTCATGTTTTGCCTTGCATGAAAACAATGAGAAGAATATTTTATCTCTGTAAAACACTATTTTATATCATTTAACTTAAATGTAAATTAGGAAGACATTTATATATGAATACCACAGGCATATTGAATGATCAATTTTCTCTTGTATGGATAAAAGACATAATGCAAATGGCCCTTTGCCTCCATGTCACTAAAAAGTAACCTCTTTGGTATTTGGAAAGGTTATTGAAGCTTAGAGAAGTTCTTATTATTAAAGCTAATGCCATACAGAAAGTCCCATAAATGCATTGAAAGTGAGAAATATTTCACTATATTTAACATTTATGCAAGATTTTTGAAAAGTGCACTTTTATTAAAGTCTCCTCACAACAGTCTTATTGCTTAATCTGTTCATGATAGACACTTGGAACTGGACAAATTAAAGGGAAGGGAAGCCAGGCTTGTAACAAATTCATGAGGCAGTTAGGCAGGAAAGAAGAATCAAAATTGTCACTCAGAGACCTGTCATTTCCACCGTGTTGTTTTCCTTCCATAATCCATTCTTGCCATTTTTCCCTCAGAGGCAAGGGTTTTCAGGTAGAGTTAGATATGTATCATTTATATTTAAGATTGGTAATTTACAGGTAACGATTGTCAAAATCTCAAGCAATGACAGAGTCACGGTATCATTTATGAGTCTAAAACCTATCCTTGCGCTCATGATTGCCCATCTAGTCACACATGTAAGCAGTTATTATTACTTCAAAATTGTTTTCCCTAGATTCTTCCTTCCAATTGAAAAGTTATGGCCTAAAATACTCCAAGACAGTGAGCCCATATGTATTCAAAGCAATATCAGGGAATCCAAGAGACACATAACCCTGCCATTTAAATGTTGGGATTTATCATAGTCTAATGAGACCTTTATGATTCAGAAATGATTTAAAACGTTGATCTGACAAGAAGATAAATGCAAGGTTTTGTATTGCCAAACAAAATTCTTTGTTGAATTATGAAGGAAGCATGAGACAGTGCTGCCACTTCTGAATGGCACATTTTCATATTGATTTGAACAAATGCATTGCTCCACTTGTGACAATCCTACACTGTCTGCTAAGGCAGACTTAGAAATCGTTTTTTTATCTGAGCAAAAATATTTTCTTCCCCTAATTTCATATATTAGGACTAATGTTTTCTGTTAGTCTAATTATTTCATTTTTGTACTATTTGTTTAATTATATTTAGCCTATTTATTGTATAACATATTGCTGAGTGTATCAAGCATAAAACCATTTAATATTTATATAATTTATTTTTATATTTGGTATTACTTCACTGTTTTTTGTTTCACTGCTGTGATTAGAATTGATTTCCCTTTTCTTTTATTGCCTGCTTTGAAGTCATTTTGGTGATTGCTAATTCTTTGCACTAAAGTTGAAATATACAGACCTTATAATAACATAGATTCTATTGTTAGTAACAGATTATTTTACATGTAATATATCTGTTTCTAATACATTCTATGGATTAATTCATTATTTATTACCTTAAAATCAAACAATTTATAAGCATGAAGTTTCATCAATTCTTAGGTTTTTATCAGTTCATTCAGTGCTGTACTTTGCCGACATATATCTTAGTTATAACCAGACAGAATCAGAAATTGTGAATTTTCATAATATAAAAATAATTAACAAAAACTTTTTAATAAATACATATTGAAGATCAAAAATTCTGTAACAAGTGCTAGCCTTGTTTTCCTCTGGCCAAAAAAATAATAACACACACACATGCACCCACATGCACACATGCACCTACAAACACACTTTAATATGTGTACACTTCAGTAAAACTATGTATTTAATATTTTCAGTTTCTGTGCCTCTCATTTGCGTATGTTTAAAGTGACCTAAGCAACAAAAATTTCTTATCTGCCTAGTTTTTATACACACATTTCTGTATTAGGTCTCACCAATATATTAATATTTCTAAAAGTATTCCCATCTGTACAGATTCAAGTTATCAGCTTTAAAGGTGAGAATTTTGGGGGCGGGGGCGGCGGCTGCGGTGGCGGCAGTGCAGCAGTGGTTGGTCCAGCCGAAGGGCCATCAGCAGTGGAACCAAGGCGACACAGGGTCCAGTTAGGCCCTGCGTCCACGACCACTGACCTTCACTGACCAGCCGGGCTGCAAGCACCTGCGGATTTACGGTGCCTTTCACCGCACAGAAGCCACATCAGAACTCTGCTTCCCGCCAGTCACGAGAGGCTTGCCTCCATCTTGGTTTCAGACTCCAGAGAGATTGGACAGACTGAGGTACACAAACATAACCCGAGGCCAACATCGCGGGGGTCTAAGCCCGACGGGCATTGGCCTGCACCCAGGCCCTGGGCTGTTCGGGGGGGGGGGGGGGCATCAGGGTGCCAATCCAGCCAGGAGGGTTTTTTGCCCGCACCAGGGCGCACGCCGCCATTTTGCCTACAGAATGCCAGAGAGCTCTAGCAGGCAAGGCCGTAACAGGCATAGCCTGAGGCTAACAAAGCGGGGGTCTAGGCCCCAACAGGCCCTGGACTGACCCCAAGAACTGGGCAGCTTGGTGGGCCATCTGTGTGTCAACCCGCCCAGGAGGTTGTTAGCCCAGCAGACTCTCCCTACACTTTCAGGGAGCACAAGTGCACACACCTGCCATCCTGGCCACCTGACAGACCCAATTAACAGTCATAGCCCGAGGGGAACTTTGCTCGGACCTTGGCCTCCCAGGTTTCTACCTGGACCCAGGGCCTCAGCAGCCAGGCTAGCCTTGTGTGCACCAACCCGGTTGGGAGATCGGCTGCCCAGCAGAGTGATCAGCAGGCAGAAAAGGTCCCGGCAGCATACACCATCAGCACTCCCTGAAGGTGCAAATGGGCTCCATCTGGTTCACAGACACAATCTGGGGCAAAGCACACTAGCTCTACAAGGGTACCCAAGAGGAAGACAGCACATCAGCAATCAGCTACAGGGGTAACTCAGCCATATAGTGTTGCAGTAATAGCCCCAGAGCCCCTCAGGAGGCCCAAACACCAGCCAGGGACAAGACCAACTAACTCCAGAGAACAAGGTGGCAAAGGGCAAACGCAGGAATGCTACTAACAGAAATCTAGGCAATATGGCAGCATCAGAACCAAACTCTCCAACATCAGCAAGTCCTGGTTATGCCAACACATCAGAGAAACAAGATTTGGATTTAAAATCACTGATCATGATGCTGCTAGAAGAACACAAAAAGGACATAAATGAATCTCTTAAAGAAATACAGGGGAACATAAATAAGCTAGAAACCCGTATAATGGAAACAGAAAAATCACTTAAAGAAATGCAGGAGAATAAGGCTCAAGAGACAGAAGCCAATAAAGAAGAAACGCAAAAAAACAAAAAACAAACAAACAAAAAAAAAACAAAAAACAAACAAAAAAAACTTAAAGAAATGCAGGAGAACTTGAGTCAAGAGGCAGAAGTCATGAAAGAGGAAACAAAAAAAATCTCTTAAAGAATTACAAGAAAACACAAACAAACAAATGATCGAACTGAGCAAAACCATCCTGGATCTAAAAACAGAAGTAGAAACAACTAAGAAATCACAAAGGGAGACAACTTTGGAGATAGAAAACCTTGAGAAGAAATCAGGGGCCATAGATGCAAATATAAACAACAGAATACAAGAGATGGAAGAAAGAATTTCAGATGCCGAAGATACCATAGAAACCATTGACTCAACAGTCAAATAAAATGCAAAATGCAAAAAGCTTGTATCCCAGAACATCCAGGAAATCCAGGATACAATGAGAAGACCAAGCCTAAGGATTATAGGTATAGATGAGAGTGAAGATTTACAACTGAAAGAGCCAGCAAATATCTTTAACAAAATTATGGAAGAAAACTTTCCCAACTTAAAGAAAGAGATGCCTATGAATATACAAGAAGCCTACAGAACTCCAAACAGACTGGATCTGAGCAGAAATACCTCTCACCACATAATAATTAAAACCCCAAATGCACTAAACAAAGAAAGAATATTAAAGGCATTAAGAGAAAAAGGCCAAGTAACATATAAAGAAAGACCTATCAGAATCACACCAGACTTCTCACCAGAGACCATGAAAGCTAGAAGATCCTGGGCAGATCTCATGCAGACTCTAAGAGAACACAAATGTCAGCCAAGACTACTATACCCAGCAAAACTCTCAATCATAATAGTTGGAGAAACCAAGACATTCCATGACAAAACCAAATTTAAACAATATCTTTCCACAAACCCAGCTCTACAAAGAATAATAGGAGGAAAACTCCAATACAAGGAGGGAAACTACACCCTGGAAAAAGTAAGATAGTAACTTTCCTTCATCAAACCCAAAAGAAGATAATCACTCAAATATAAAAAATAACATCAAAAGTGACAGGAAGTAATAATCTCTATTCCTTAATATCTCTTAACATCAATGGACTCAATTCCCCAATAAAAAGACATAGACTAACAGACTGGATAAGGAAACAGGACCCTACATTTTGCTGCATACAGGAAACACACCTAAATGTCAAAGACAAAAACTACCTTAGAGTAAAAGGCTAGAAGACAATGTTACAAGTCAATGGTCTCGGGAAACAAGCCGGAGTAGCCATTCTAATATCAGATAAAATCAACTTTCAACGTAATGTCATCAAAAGAGACACTGAGGGACACTTCTTGCTGGTCAAAGGAAAAATCCACCAAGAAGAACTTTCAATTCTGAACATCTATGCTCCAAATACAAGGGCACCCTCATTCGTAAAAGAAACTTTACTAAAGTTCAAAGCACACATTGCACCTAACACAATAATTGTGGGAGACTTCAACACTCCACTCTCCTCAATGGACCGATCAGGAAAACAGAAACTAAACATTGACACAGTAAAATTAATTGAAGCTTTAGACCAATTGGATTTGACAGATATTTATAGAACATTTCATCCTAAAGCAAAAGAATATACCTTTTTCTCAGCACCTCATGGTACCTTCTCCAAAACCGACCATATAATTGGTCACAAGAAAGACCTCAACAAATACAAAAGGATCGAAATAATCCCATGCCTCCTATCAGATCACTATGGTGTAAGAGTGGTTTTCAATAGCAACAAAAACAACAGAAAGCCCGCATACACATGGAGGCTGAACAATACTCTACTCAATGACACCTTGGCCAAAGAAGAAAAAAGAAAGAAATCAGAGACTTTTTAGAATTTAATGAAAATGAAGGCACAACATACCCAAATCTTTGGGACACAATGAAAACAGTGCTAACAGGAAAACTCATAGCCCTGAGTGCCTCCAAAAAGAAAATGGAGAGAGCATATACTTGCAGCTTAGTGACACACCTGAAAGCCCTAGAACAAAAAGAAGCTATTTCACCCAGGAGGAGTAGAAGACAGGAAATCATCAAACTGAGGGCTGAAATCAATCAAGTGGAAACAAAGAGAACCATACAAAGAATCAACGAGTCCAGGAGCTGGTTCTTTGAGAAAATCAACAAGATAGATAAACCCTTAGCCAGACTGACTAAAGGGCATAGAGAAATTATCCAAAGCAACAAAATTAGAAATGAAAAGGGAGATATTACAACAGAAATTGAGGAAATCCAAAAAATCATCAGATCCTACTACAAAAGCCTATACTCAACACAACTAGAGAATCTGGAGGAAATGGACAATATCCTAGACAGATACCAAATATCAAAATTAAATCAGGACCAAATAGATCATCTAAACAGTCCCATAACCCCTAAAGAAATAGAAGGGGTCATAGAAAGTCTTCCATCCAAAAAAAGCACAGGACCAGATGGTTTCAGTGCAGAATTCTATCAGACCTTCAAAGAAGAGTTAACACCAATACTCTTCAAATTATTCCACAAAACAGAAACAGAAGAAAAACTACCCAATTCCTTCTATGAAGCCACAATTACGCTGATACCAAAACCACACAAAGATCCAACAAAGAAAGAGAACTTCAGACCAATTTCCCTTATGAACATCGATGCAAAAATACTCAATAAAATTCTTGCCAACCGAATCCAAGAACACATCAAAACGATCATCCACCATGATCAAGTAGGCTTTATCCCGGGAATGCAGGGTTGGTTCAATATACGGAAATCCATCAATGCAATCCACTACATAAACAAACTCAAAGAAAAAAACCACATGGTCATTTCAATAGATGCTGAAAAAGCATTTGACAAAATTCAGCATCCTTTCATGCTTAAAGTTTTGGAAAGAACAGGAATTCAAGGCCCATACCTAAACATCGTTAAAGCAATATACAGCAAACCGGTAGCCAGCATCAAACTAAATGGAGAGAAACTTGAAGCAATCCCTCTAAAATTAGGGACTAGACAGGGCTGCCCCCTTTCTCCTTATCTTTTCAATATTGTACTTGTGGTATTAGCTCAGGCAATTCGACAACATAAGGAGGTCAAAGGGATACAAATTGGAAAGAAAGAAGTCAAACTATTTGCAGATGACATGATAGTCTACCTAAGTGACCCAAAAAACTCCACTAGAGACCTCCTACAGCTGATAAACAACTTCAGCAAAGTGGCAGGTTATAGAATCAACTCAAGCAAATCAGTGGCCTTCCTATACTCAAAGGATAAGCAGGCTGAGAAAGAAATTAGGGAAATGACCCCCTTCACAATAGCCACAAACAGTATAAAGTATCTTGGGGTGACTCTTACAAAACAGGTGAAAGATCTGTATGAGAAGTACTTCAAGACTCTGAAGAAGGAAATGGAAGAAGGCCTCAAAAAATGGGAAAACCTCCCATGCTCATGGATCGGTAGAATCAATATAGTTAAAATGGCCATTTTGCCAAAAGTAATCTACAGATTCAATGCAATACCCATCAAAATCCCAACTCAATTCTTCACAGAGTTAGAAAGAGCAATTATCAAATTCATCTGGAATAACAAAAAACCCAGGATAGCTAAAACTATTCTCAGCAACAAAAGAAATTCTGGGGGAATCAGTATCCCTGACCTCAAGCAATACTACAGAGCAATAGTGTTAAAAACTGCATGGTATTGGTACAGTGACAGGCAGGCAGATCAGTGGAACAGGATTGAAGATCCAGAAATGAACCGACACACCTATGGCCACTTGATCCTCGACAAAGGGGCTGAAAACATCCAATGGAAAAAAGATAGCCTTTTCAACAAATGGTGCTGGTTCAACTGGAGGTCAGCATGCAGAAGAATGCGAATTGATCCATCCTTGTCTCCTTGTACTAAGCTCTAATCCAAATGGATCAAGGACCTCCATATAAAGCCAGATACTCTGAAGCTAATAGGAAAGGAACTGGGGAAGACCCTTGAGGACATCGGTACAGGGAGAAAGTTTCTGAACAGAACACCAATAGCATATGCTCTAAGATTGAGAATTGACAAATGGGACCTCATAAAATTACAAAGTTTCTGTAAGGCAAAGGACACCATCAAGTGGACAGATCGGCAACCAACAAATTGGGAAAAGATCTTCACCAATCCTATATCAGATAGAGGGCTAATATCCAATATATATAAAGAACACAAGAAGTTAGACTCCAGAAAACCAAACAACCCTATTAAAAATGGGGTACAGAGTTAAACAAAGAATTCTCACCTGAAGAATTTCGGATGGAGGAGAAACATCTTAAAAAATGCTCAACTTCATTAGTCATTAGGGAAATGCAAATCAAAACAACCCTGAGATTTCACATTACACCAGTCAGAATGGCTAAGATTAAAAATTCAGGAGACAGCAGGTGTTGGCAAGGATGTGGAGAAAGACGAACACTCCTCCACTGCTGGTGGGGTTGCAAATTGGTACAACCACTCTGGAAATCAGTCTGGCGGTTCCTCCGAAAACTGGGCACCTCACTGCCAGAAGATCCTGCTATACCACTCTTGGGCATATACCTAAAATATTCCCCAGCATGTAATAAGGATACATGTTCTACTATGTTCATAGCAGCCCTATTTATAATTGCCAGAAGTTGGAAAGAACCCAGGTATCCCTCAACAGAAGAGTGGATGCAAAAATGTGGTATATACACACAATGGAGTACTATTCAGCCATTAGAAACAATGAATTCATGAATTTCTTAAGCAAATGGATGGAGCTGGAGAACATCATACTAAGTGAGGTAACCCAGATTCAAAAGATGAATCATGGTATGCACTTACTAATAAGTGGATATTAACCTAGAAAACTGGAATACCCAAAACATAATCCACACATCAAATGACGTACAAGAAGAATGGAGGAGTGGCCCCTTGTTCTGGAAAGACTCAGTGAAGCAGTATAGAACAAAATCAAAACAGGGAAGTGGGAAGGGTTGGGTGGGAAAACAGGGGGAGGGAAGGGGACTGATGAGACTTTCGGGGAGTGGGGGTCCAGAAAAGGGGAAATCATTTGAAATGTAAATAACTATATCAATAAATTAAAAAAAAATAAAAGCAACAACAACAACAAAAAAAAAAAGGTGAGAATTTTGAAAACAACATCAATCTTTTCCCATCTTGTATTGGTACTTTCCATGTATGACTCACATATTTTCCAATGATCTACAAATTGTGGCACAAGTTTAAAATCAGCTCTTCCCATCTCCAAACATCCAATAGACAACTATTTTCATACATATTTTATGTTATTGACTAATAAATATTTGTTATGTAAATAAAAATTAAAGATATAGGCATCAGTTATAACACAGAAATGATTAATGTTTTCAAGCTGTGGAAATCCTAAAGAAAATATATAGCCATTTTAATAATAGCATGTCTTAAGTATAGAACATTGATCTTTGAAACCATTGGGAATGTAAACAAAGAATATAGAAAATAAAAATATATGATAATAAAAAAAGGACTTTGGAAATTAAAAAAAGAAATGTATAATTTATTACATTTAGGATTTTGTTCTGTATGTTTTAATTATTTTCACCTACCTGCAGGTCTTGTCTAATTCACCTTTCCTTTTCTATCCACACAACTTTGTAGTCAATTTTTATTAATATCAGTTCTATTGCTATTGACCAAATGTTCTCAGTTGTGTGAACCTCCATTGGAGCATGTGCAAATTGTAATGGGCTACTCTTTTAGAAAACTGACTCTCCCTCTCACAAAACCAAGTTGCACATAGCTTCTCATGGTTAATGATGAGTCTCCATGCCTAATTTTATGTGTTTCTATATTTATAATGTATATGATTTTGAAGTTAAGATTTATTTACCAATATTAATATGAAATAGATATTTTGAACCATAATCTTACATATGTAAGTCATATTTAAATCAAGTTTATAACTCTAGTTGTGTTTAAAATATCATTCTTAATTATCACAACTTTAACTATTTTGAAAGTACTTTGAGAGGTTCAAAATTTTGAGAAAGGTGCATCTGCTGTTTAATCTACTATTGCTATTTTGTTACTAAAGCCAAAATCGATTCCTAAAGTCTACTTCTGTAATTTTAATAGAGTCACATTGTTATACTATACCAGAGCAAGGAGGAAGGCTCAAATTCCCAGTGAGTCTATCTACTATGGAGGCTTAACTTGATCTTTTCTCTTTTCCATGTTTGTTTTTCTGCGTTCACTACTACAAGCATACATCCATACTGTCTCTGTTTTTAAGATGCAATATATTTTCTTTAATTTGCTCTTTATAAACAAAACATTGATTTCCTTTTTTATGGAGAAGAGATAATATGAAAGATTTTGTTTCATTCTATCGATGCTCATAGCAACTTCTTATTAATTTACATATTCCTGAATTTTTTAGGTTACAATGTTTCACTCTTGAATCCTTCCTTTTCCCTTGCTGTGCATCCTAGCATACATTTCTTTCTAATGAAGCATATGAGTCCCTGTGATGTCTACAGGCTAACCTGTATTCCTTAGGTCTGATACTGAGAAAGATAGGAGGCTCCCTTGTCAATGCCGCAATGTGATAATTAGAAAGGACATTTTGCTTTCATATTAGCATCTCAGTATCACTTAAAATACTAGAATATTTGTAGCTACAAATTTCATCTATACTAGACAGCAGCTTTGAGCTCAGAGCAAATTAAGAAGAAATGAAATTACTATGGTGTCCATAGTATGGTCATATTTCCCTCTTACCAAATAACTGATTTTTCTCATTATGCATTCACTGTTTCATTCCGGCTATTGTTTTCCTGATTTAACATATTGTCTGCTTACATATCTATTGAAAAAATATATTCCATGTTGTTATGCCAACTAGTACAAAGACACTTTCTTAAAATTGCACCCAAAGCTTCCCCTAGTATGTACCTAGAGACCTTTTGTAAGATGAACAATAGGACCTGGTACTACTCCTTTATTGTCCACCCTAACACTAATTTCTTCAGCTGTAGAAATAGCAGGACTGTCCTTGACTGAAGGACAATGATAGCGACAATGTTTTATTCTATGAAGAAAAAAATGACAAAAATTTACAACTTCACAAAAAAAATCTTTGAGTACCCAATGAGGTCAATTTGAATATAATCCTACTTCCAATAAGATTGAATCACAAAAATCTATTCTCCATTCTCAGAGTTAAATTAGAATTCCAACATGAAGACACTCATATGTTATTTTCATGCCAATTTGATTTTGAAGCTTACTCCTTATCCATACAATGATACCACTAATGTGCATCTTGGTGACCTTGAGAAAGAAAGCATACATAAGAACTATAGATCATTCAAATATTTTATTGGAAAATATGGAATTAAAAATAATTATGTATATAAATACAAATAAAATGTAAACTATGGGTTGAGATATCTTAACTATTTGTTAATTCCATGTAACTATGACCTATATACAGTCTAAAATATTATCTATACTTCTGTTGATCTCTCTAGTAGCTCAACTCCCTGAACCTCTTAAGAAGGTCACCAGTCCTTATTTCTGATAACTTAATACAACATCTAAAATGTAGCTTTGACTACTTTGAAGTATATGCTAATTGTCTTCCTTGTGTCAGGAACATTCAGGAACCCAAATGCAATCATAGCCATCATACTGAATAGCAGAGAAATAAAAACTAAGCCATAAATATTTGCCTTAAGTTACTTGCAAAGTTACTTTTCTTAGTTATTCTAGATACACACATATATACCCACATTATTTGTATTCATATTTAATTTTTTCTATTGAAAATGTATACTTATTTTGTTCAAAATTAACAATTACCCTTTACTTTACACCATATTTTAATGCTCACTGAATGATGTTTTTAATCCATGCTTTGCTATTGACAGTCCAGTGTCATTTGTCTTCCAGTGTTTATGCTGAAAATTAATTGATAAACCTATTACTGATCCCATTTTCAGTATATGTGCTGTTTTACTCTTGTCTCTGCTCCTCTAGAATTCACCAACATTATTAAAATGTTCCAGAACATGCATTTAATCATATGCATACATTTGTATGCCCACATGAGCATGCACACACACAGACACACAGACACACAGACATACAGACATACAGACACACAGATACACAGATTCACACACACACACACACACAGAGAGAGAGAGAGAGAGAGAGAGAGAGAGAGAGAGAGAGAGAGATGATGTAGGTCTTCTAGTTTTTCTGAAAATTTTTAGGAATGCATTTTCAGATAATGTTTTTATTTCATTGTATTATATCTAGGAAGCAGAGTTTTTTTTTTTTCATTGCTCACTGTGTCCTGCATGGCTTGGCTGTGGAAACCTGACTGAGATGAAGGAATGAAGGACAGATACATGTATAGAATAGATGGGATCAGGTATATCTAATTGATTGAAGAGTGCCTTCACAGCTATGCAATAACAAGGACCTCAGAAGGTAATACAAGGGAGTTCAAGTAGTTAATCTTTGCACACACTTGTTCCATTGTAAACCATCCTACTTGGACAGGTAGAAAGCTTTCTTATGTCATCCTCACCAAGTAGAAATACACTGTCAATCCTATCGGTATTAGTGATTGGATGTTATCTATAATTCACATTCATTCAAGGATTCCTTTGTTCTCCATAATATACCAAATTGAATTGTATCATCTGTCCCTAAATTTACTCAGCCAATATATTGCTATAGTTTTCTATTTGAAAGTTTTACTATGATATATTGATCATTCTTACATTTAAAGAATATTTAAATACATGTTAGTTTCTAGGTTTCTATGGCGCTAAAAATTCTCTGATTTGTTTTAATTTTAATTGAATTTTATTGTCACCTGCCTTGTAATTTCATAGTAAATAAGTTAAAATAAAAGATAAAAATTAAAGTTAAGTTTCTCCTATAAATATACTAAGCTGAAAGTATGCAGCAGATCTATTCCAAGCTGTTTGTGTCTGCTCTTGGGAATCTCATTCTCCCATTGGGTAGCCATGTCTAATTTCAATATGATGGCATTTCCTGAATGTTATATATATATATATATATATATATATATATATATATATATATATATACATACATAATTTTGTCATACTTGGTTGTTATCTCTTTTCTTCTCTAAGGAGAGACAGAATAGGAGTGGATACAGAGAGTAGGGCAGGGAGTAGAGGTCAGTGGAGAAAAGAAAGAAAAAACCTACATTCTTGATATAATATATGAAAATTAATATTTTACATAAAAGAAAAATAGAAATAATAAAGGTAGATTTCTATAACATCTATATTCTGCTTACAATTTGCTCCTACAATCTTCATATACATGGAGATTACAAATTAGAAAATGTTCTCTATATCCTGGACCACACTTCCTGCAGAAGAGAAGATCATGGTTTTACCTGATGTTCCTCAAGTACAAGAACTGCAGAGTCCATGCCAGTTCCCAGAACCCCAGATATCCAGAGCCAATGTACATACCCCCAAACTCCACAGGTCATAAAGGCATACCAAACCCCAGCAAAGACATATAGTAGACCTGAGCACTCACTGGTCAATATAACAGCCTGGTAGTCAGACAAGAAGACCAGATTTAAAAAATAATGGGAGCATCTAACAATTATAAACTCGGAATTATCACCTATTTCTCAAATTATGCTAAATTGAAATGCCTAGACACCAGTGTAGGAGCACAATCAATAACAGCTAGGTAATACATGATCACAAGAGCCCAGTTATCCTATTAAAGGAATCCCTGAATATTCCAAAACAGCTGAAGCACAAGAACTTAAAACCAAATTTAAGAAGATGATAGAGGTCCCTAGAGAAAGAAAGAAAACACTTAAAGAAATGCAGGATAATAATAAAACAATGAGAGGAAACTAATAAATCCCTTAAAGAGAGAAAAAAAAACCACAAAACGAAAAAGAAAGCAAACAAATAGGGAAGAAAATTGAATAAAACTTTTTAAGACTGGGAAATGTAAATGAAAGCACAAAAACAAAATATAAACTGAGAGAATCCAGAAAATGGAAAATGTAGGTAAGCAAATAGTAATTACAAATACAAGAATGATCAACAGACTATTAGAAATGGAAGAAAGAATCTTTGGCATAGATGATACAGTAGAAGAAACTGATATATTGGTCAAACAAAGGTTAAATATAAAATCTTCCTGATACATAATATCTAGGAAATCTGGGACACTCTGAAAGTACTAAACCTAGGAGTAATATGAATAGAAGAAAGGAACAAAATCAGTTCAAATATCTAAAAATTGTGTGAGGTTCAATTTGTGTTTTGAACTTTAATAAAGTTTCTTTTATGAATGGAGGTGCCCTTGCATTTCTTGCATAGATGCTCAGATTGAGACTTTCTCTTGGTGGACTTTCAATTGATGAATATGAAGTGCTCTTTCTCATCTCACTTGATAATTTTTCATGGAAAGTATATTTTATTGGATATTTGGATGGCAACTCCTGCTTGTTTCTTGTGACCATTTGCTTCAAAGAATTGTTTCTAGTTTTTAACTTTGAGGTAGTGTTTGTCTTAGTTATTTAGGTGTGTTTCTTATATGCAGCAAAATGCTGGATCCTGTTTGCATATCCAGTCTTTTAGCTTATGTCTTTTTGTAACTGCCAATCAGCTCCTAAGACAAATGTACCTAAAGTCCCAGATCTTTTGAAATAGATTATACTAGGTTACCACAATTGCTCATAACAAGATAAAATCATTACTAGCCTATAGAAACATGCCAAGCTACAGTTTTCAAATGTAAACCAGTCATCTATCTGGCAAGTCTGAAAGTCCCTTACTCTGCTGTAACTTTGGGAAAAAACGGGTAGGTCTTTACCAGCTCAGGGCCTTTAATACCCATCTACTGATTTGGAGAGATTGGAAGGTCTGAGCTCAAGCTTTTTCTAGTGATCTTTGGTACCTCAGAATCTGGGTATAATATCAATAGCCACAAATAATATAAAATATTTTGGGGTAATTCTACCTAAGATCAAAACATAAGCAATGTCATACTGGCTAGATTGTGGATCAAGGAGAATATTCCTCCATTGCCACTATAAATGCAATCTTGTATGACCACTTTGAAAATCAATATGGAAGTTTTTCAGAAATTTGGAAATCTATATATTTCAAGAGCTACCTATACTACTCCTGTGCATATACCCAAATGACACTCTATACTACCAAAAACACTTGATTGAGTATATCCATTAGCAGCTTTATTCATACTAGTCAGAAAACTGAAAACCTAGATGTCCTTCAACAAAAATGGGTACAGAAAATGTGGTATATTTACACAATGGATTTCCAAGCTCTTAAAATATATAAAGTCATGAGATTGACATGCAAATGGATGGAACTAGAAAAAAATCTCAAGTGAGGGAAGGCTCACTTCTAAGACACACATGGTATATACCTTCTTATAAATGCATATTATCTATAAAGTAACAGATAACTATATTAAAATTAACAGTACCAGAGAATATAAGTAATAAAGAGGACTCAAGTATTTACAAAGGAATCTCCCCAAAGAGAAAATAGAATTAATACTCATCGGGTATTGGGAGCAGGTAGGGGCTTGAACATGAGAAATCAGGACTGCAGAGAGTTTGGAGAAAGTCAAAGTACTGGGTAGAAGTCTAGAATTGAGGGTGCATCTCAGAAATGAGTTAGAAACTCAGTGCAACAGAAAGTCCAAGAATTCTATGAAATGACCCTAAATTATATCCTGATTAATGGGGGATAGGGATCTTTAAGTGGCCATATCCTGTAACCAGGGGAAACTTCCTATGGAGATACAGGGACAACAATTAAGTCATAAAACCTTCAACCTAAAATTACCTGTGTACAAGATGTGTTGGTGATAAAAGTGACATAGGAATTATCAGAGTGGTGAATCAATGACTGTTCCAGCTCCATGACAGATCCGTACCACAAGAGGGAGGTCATCCCTGGCACTACATAGAGACTGAGTAGCCAGAGACCTAGAATAGATTCAAATGAAATGCTCACAAATGATATTCTGCTATACTTCTAGACAGGAGCCTAACATAACTGTGACCAGAGAGGTTTTATACAGTAACAGACAAACAGTTTGAGACCCAAACCTGCTCTACCAAAATGTGCTCTGAACTCCATCACTAAATATTTATTCACTTAAGAATGTAATGGGAATCTTTTTTACTGCTGCCTGTCAGACCAGGTCATAAATTTTCCTTTATTTTATTTAATCAATTTTTCAAATATTTTCACTTAATTCCATTAAAATATCTTGTATGTTTTTACATAAATTTATTGCACTTATGAGCTTCTTTGTAGTTGTTTAAAGTAGGATGTCACATAGTTCAGATTGGGTAAGGATGTTCCATTTCTCCAGTATGTCTAGTGTTTTGCTGGGGTGTTAAGAACAATGCAGACAAATACATGAAATACTAATAGGATAAAAATCAGCCTTCCACTTTGCAGATGATGGAATGATATGTACATGATAGCCTTAAAACTCCAATAGAAACCTCTCAGAATGCTGTTGATAAACAAAATTCAACAAAGTTCTAAAATATGAAAATAATCATGCAAAAAATGGTAACTTTGCTAGCTATCATATGTCAACAATAAATACACTGATGACATTTGTAGAAAAATACCATAATCAGTAGTGTCAATAAAATTTTAAACTGTAAAACTGTACAAATAAACGTAAATGAGGAAGAGAAATAACTAGACAATAACATTTTCTAAATAACCCAAAGGAAATGAAAGAAAAACTCAATTGAAATGTAATCCATGCTCATAAATGATAGAATCAATCAGTTGAGAGCGATTGTTTTACCTAAAGCAATCTAAAGATAGAGTGTAATCTTTATCAAAATTCCAATGACATTGGACAGGCACTATAAGTCTGTGAGTAAAGGACAAAAGCACACAGTATATGTGCCTTCATTCCAGAGTTACATCTTCAGAGTCCATCCCTAAATTGTAGTGTGATCTTCAGGCATTTTGTGTCATGACTGACCACACATAGACATCACATCTGCACACAACTTAAAGATATTAAAATCCAGAGGAAATGTAATTCCGTTGAGGGGGTCTCAATGCCCCTTTTGCTCTCAAATAAAGGCAGGGCGTTTCTAAGCCCACCTCAGTCCATTCTTGCTACCAAATGCAAGAGACTTGGTATATATCAATGAGCTGCAATCCTAATCTGAGTAGGTTCTGCACTATTCTAACCTGACTAGATTACCTACTTGCAAGTGAAATATCCCATTCTTTGCCCTCTAGTTTGACCTGGCTTTTTCTGGCTGATATGTTTCTCTCGTCATAACCTCACACTGAATTGTCCTGTTTATTCCACATGGTGTCTCCCTAACTTCTTCTCTTCCTTTCCCTTCTCTACTCCTCCTTCCTCTCTGTTCTCTCTGTGACCTTCTCCCTACTGGAATTGAAAGCCCACGCTATTCTCTTCTGCCCAGTTAATTGGCTGAGCCCCACTTTACTGACTGATCAGTAGGTGAAAGAGAAGAATTTTCACACAAGTGATGCTTCATAAAAAAAAAAAAATAGTAATACCAAAGTCTAGTCTGTACTCAACTCTGCAGGTATAGAAAATAGTATTTGAATAATACAAAGACAATCATTACACAGTGCACAAGGAGATTCTCCCAACAATTCAGTGAGAGTCTTCCTAGAAATTCATGTGGAAACATAAAGTGTTCCAAACTGTCACACACACATTGTGCACAAAGAACCTGATTCCAAGTGGCAGGAATGAGTTGTAGCAACAAAAACCACAAGACACTGCCAAAACAAAAATATATAGGTCAACAGAATAGAGCACATGATGGCAAAGTAAACTTACATGACTGGATATAACTGTGTTTTGAGAAAAAAAAAATCCCATGAACTGACATTAGAAGAATGGTATCATCTTGACCCATTCAATTATGTTAGGAATTCTGAGTCTTCGTGTTCTTCAGACCCAAACTAAATATTTATCTCATTTTTGTTATAGTTGTTTTATATTTGTATGAATGACTGATTAATTTATTATTCTTCATACTTTCAGTGATATTTGTATCAGAATAACAACATAAAATAAAAGCAAATGGAACATCATATTTTTAAATCGGGTGGAAATGTTTAGCGTACTGGGTAATTGTTTTTTATTTTTAGTAAACAGAATTGTGCTTATTTATTTCAAAAATTTTTAAGTGAAATCAACTTTATAGTCTTCCCAAAATTGCACACACACACACACACACACACACACACACACACACGCAAACACACACACACACACAAATACAACAATAGTTTCATGCTGTAAAATTCTTTTTAGTTAAATGGATTATTTGGAACCAAGAACACAAGTTCAGTTTACATCACATAGTTTAGTTTAAAAGAAAAGTCTGTGTGGTTCCACAGACTTTTGGTAGCAACTTATATATTTTTATTGGATATTTTATTTATCTACATTTCAAATGTTATCCCCTTTCCCAGTTTTACCTCCTGAAACCCCAATCCCATCTCTTCTTCCCCTGCTTCTATGAGGGTGCTCCCTAATCCACCCACCCAGTCCAGCCTTACCACCTTCTCATTTCCCTACACTGGGACATCTAGCCTTCATATCACCAAGGGCTTCGCTTCCCATTGATGCCCAATAATGTCATCCCCTACTACATATGTGGCTGGAGCCATGGGTCCCTCCATGTGTACAATTTGATTGGTAAATTAGTCCCTAGGAGCTCTGGGGGGAGAGTCTGGTTGGTTGCTATTGTTGTTCTTCCTATGGTGTTAAACTTCTTCAGCTCCTTCAGTCCTTTCTCTAACTCCTCTGTTGGGGACCCTGTGTTCAGTCCAATGATTGTCTTTAAGCATCTACCTCTGTATTTGGTAGATTCTGGCAGGGCCTCTCAGTAGACAACTGTATCAGGCTCATTTCAGCAAGCACTTCTTGGCATCCACCATAGTGTCTGGGTTTGGTGTCTGTATATGGGATGGATCCCCAGGTGGGACAGTCTCTGAATGGCCTTTTCTTCAGTCTCTTTTCCATACATTGCCTCCATATTCTCTCCCATAAGTATTTTGTTTCCCCTTCTTCGGAGGACTGAAGCATCCACACTTTGGTGGAGCTTCTTCTTGAGCTTCATGTGGTCTATAAATTGTATCCTAGGTATACCTAACCTTTGGGCTAATATACACTTATTGGTGAATGCATACCATCTGTGTGACTAGAGTACCTCAGTCAGGTTGATACTTTCTAGTTCCTAAGAATTTTTTCAAATCATTGTTTTTAATAGATGAATAGTACTCCATTGTGTAAATCTGTACCCATTCCTCTGTTGAGAGACATCTGAGTTCTTTCTAGCTTCTGGCTATTATAAAAAAGGCTGCTGGTTTTGTCCATCAAGCAGAGAGTGTATTACCAATGGCTCCAGATACATAGACAGTAGAGGATGGCCTTGTTGGACATCAAAGGGAGGAGAGACCCTTGGACCTAGAAAGGCTTGATGCCACAGGGTGGGAGAATACTGGAACAGGAAATTGGGAGAGGGTTGATTGGGGAACAGGGGGAGGGGAGATGGGTTATGAGACTTTCAGGGTTGGTAACCAGCAAAGGGGACAACATTTAAAATGTAAATGAAGACTATATCTAATAAAAAAGTAAAAAAAAATAAATAAGGCTGCTATGAACATAGTGAAGCATGTGTCCTTGTTATATGTTGTAGCATATCTTATAACAGGATGGAGGGTACTCAGGTAGTACTATATCTAATTTTCTGAGTAAACTCTAGACTGATTTCTAGAGTGGTTGTAACAGCTTGCAGTCCTACTAAGATGAGAGAAGTGTCCCTCTTTATCCACATCCTTGCTAGCATCTGCTACCAGCTGATTTATTGATCTGACTAGTGTAAGGTGGAATCTCATGTTTGTTTTGATTTGCATTTCCCTGATGACTAAGGATGTTTAAGAGGTCTTTAGATGCGTATCAGCCATTTGTATTCCTCAGTTGAGAATGTTTAGCTCTATACCCCATTTTTAATAAGGTTATTTGTTTTTTGGAGTATAACTTCTTGGGTTCTTTGTATATATTGGATATTAGGCCTATATAAGATATAGGATTGGTAAATATCTTTTCTCAAATCTGTTGGTTGCTTTTTTGTCCTATTAACAGTATCATTTGCCTTACAGAAGTTTTGCAATTTTATGGTGTCCCAATTGCCTATTGTTGATCTTAGAGCATAAGCAATTAGTGTGGTGTTTAGGAAATTTCGCCCTGTGCCCACATGTTGGAGGCTCTTTCCCACTTTCTCTTCTATTACTTTCAGTGTATCTGGTTTTATGTGGAGGTCCTTGATCCACTTGGACTTGAGTTTGTACAAGGAGATAAGAATGAATTGATTTGCATTCGTTTACATGCTGACATCCAGTTGAACCAGCACCATTTGTTGAAATGCTGTCTCCCCCCCACCCCCGATAGTTTTAGCTCCTTTGTCAAATTCAAGTGACCATAGTTGTATGTTCATTACTGGGTCTTCAATTCTGTTCCATTGATGTACCTGTCTGTCTCTGTACCAATACTATTTCCTTTTTATCACTATTGTTCTGTAATAAATATTGAGGCCTGAGATACTGATTTTTCCAGAAGTTCTTTTACTGTTGAGAATAGTTTTAGTTATCCTGAGTTTTTTGTTATTCTAAACGAAGTTGCAAATTTCTCTTTCTAACTCTGTGAGGAATTGTGTTGTAATTTTGATGTGGATTGCATTGAATCTGTAGATTGCTTTCAGCAAGATGACCATTTTACTATATTAATCCTGTCAATCTGTGAGCATGGGAGATCCTTCCATCTTCTGAGATCTTTGATTTCTTTCTTCAGAGTCTTGAAGTTCTTATCATACAGATCTTTTGCTTGCTTGGTTAGAGCCACACCAATGTATTTTATATTATCTGGCACTATTGTGAAGGTTATCACTTCCTTAATTTTTCAGCCTGTTTATCCTTTGAGTAGAGGAAGGCTAATGATTTGGGTTTTTGTTTTATTTTTTGTTTTTTGTTATTTTTAATTTTCTATAGTTTTGTAAATGTAAAATTCCAAATGATTTTCCCTTTCCTGGTTCCCACCTCCCCATAAGTTCTATAAGCCCTCTTTACTCTGCCCATTCCCCAATCAACCCCCTCCCACTTCTCTGTCCAGGAAATCCCCTACAATGCTGCATCAAGCCTTTCCAGGACCAGGGCCCTCTCCTTTCTTCTTCTTGGGAATGACTTGATATGTGTGTTGTGTCTTGGGTACTTAGAGCTTCTGGGCTAATATCCACTTATTCCATTCCATGTGTGTTGTTTTGTGAATGAGTTACCTCACTTAGGGTATTTTTCAATTTTGAGTTAATTTTATATCCAGCTACTTTGCTGAAGTTATTTACCAGCTGCAGAAGTTCTCCATTGGAATTTTTAGGGTTCGCTTAAAGTATACTCTTATATCATCTGAAAATAGTGATTGTTTGACTTCTTCCTTTCAAATTTGTACCCCTTTGACATTGTTTTGTTTTCTAATTTTTCAGGCTAGGACTTTGAGTACTTTATTGAGTAGGTAAGGAGAGAGTAGGCAGCCTTGTCTAGTACCTGGTTTTAGTGGGATTGCTTCAGGTTTCTCTCCATTTAGTTTGATGTTGGCTAGTAGTTTGCTGTATATTGCTTTTACAATATTTAGGCATGGGGCTTGAATTCGTGAATTTATAATACTTTTAAGATGAAGGGGTGTTGAATTTTGTCAAGTGCTTTCTCAGCATCTAATGATAGTTTCATATGGTTCTTTTCTTTGAGTGTGTTTATATAGTGGATTATGTTGATGAGTAGAGGCTTTTGTAGTAGGATCTGATGATTTTTAAAATTTCCTTGGTTTTTGTTTTTATGTCTTCTGTTTTCTTTTCTGATTTTGTTAGTTTGGATACTAACCCTGTGCCCTCTGGTTAGTCTGGCTAAGGGTGAATCTATATTGTTGATTTCCTCAAAGAACCAGCTCCTGATTTTTTTTTTTGACTCTTTGTATAGCACTTTTTGTTTCTACTTGGTTGATTTATGCTGAGTTTGATTATTTCCTGCAGTCTACTCCTCCAGGGTGTATTTGTGTCTTTTTGTTCTAGAGGTTTCAGGTGTGCTATCAAGCTGCTAGAGTATGCTCTCTCCAGTTTCTTTTTGGGAGGAACTAAGAGATATGAGTTTTCTACTTAGCACTGTTTTCATTGTGTCCCATAAGTTTTGATATGTTGTGCATTCATTTTCATTGAATTCTAAAAAGTCTTTAATTTCTTTCTCATTTCTTCCTTGACCATGTTATCATTGAGTACAGCATTGTTCAATTCCATGAGTATGTGGGCTTTCTGTTGTTTTTTGTTATTATTGAAGAACAGTCTTAGTCAATGATGATCTGATAGGATGCGTGGGATTAATTTAATCTTCTTTTATCTGTTGATATCTGTTATGTGACCAATTATTTGGTTAATTTTGGAGAAGGTACTGTGAGGTACTGAGAAGAAGGCATATTCTTTTGTTTTAGGATGAAATGTTCTATAGATATCTGTTAAATCCATTTGGTTCATAACTTCTGTTAGTTTCACTGTTTATCTGTTTAGTTTGTATTTCCATGATTTGTCCATTGATGAGTGTGGGGTGTTGAAATCTCCCACTATTATTTTGTGAGGTGCAATGTGTGCTTTGAGCTTTAGTAAAGTTTCTTTTCTGAATGTGGATGCTCTTGCATTTGGTAAATCTTTATCTCTTACATGTTATAAATATAAATTCAGGAGATACCTGAAACTCTAAACTGCTTAAAGAAAACAGTTTGAGATTCAGACATAGAAAAGAACATGCTGAATAGCACTCAAATAGTTCAAGGAGAAAATGTAAAGAATTTATAGATTTGACTATGTGTGTGAAGTGAAAAATAATCCTCATAGCAAAAAAAAAAATCAAGTGTAAACAGCAAAGGAGGAAAGGTCCCACTTTTACATATGACAGAGCTTACTTCCTATTTAAAGAACAGAGGAGACGGTCTGGAGGAATGGATCTGGGGTTAACAGTATTTGTTGTTCTTTCAGAAGACCTGAATTCAATTCCCAATACCCATCTGCAATTCACAACCACCTGCAATTCCAGTTTCCAGGGAAACCAGTTCTCTCACTAGACCTCCATGGGCACTTCATATACATGGTATCCAGATGTACATGTAGACACACCTATATACGTGAAATTAAAATAAATTACTCTTTCAAAAAACAGCTGAAAAACCTAATCCTCAAAAGTTAAACAATATAACTATCAAATTATTTATTAAAATGCATAATCATTTGCCAAAATATGAAGCAGAAATGGCAAATATACTAAATATTGGTCAGCATTCCTAGCCATAAGGGAAATACAAAGTAAAATGACATTGAAACTCCTTTGCTTAGGGTGGGTATCATTAAGGAAACAAATAGCAACAAATGCTGGTAAGGATACAAATTAATGGGAACACATAAGAAATCCAAATTACTACAGACTCTATGAAACCTGATATGGATTTTACACACAAACACATACACACACACACACACACACACACACACAGAGAGAGAGAGAGAGAGAGAGAGAGAGAGAGAGAGAGAGAGAGAGAGAGAGAGAGAGAGAGAAAGAGAGAGAATATATGCCCAATGCCCAATGCTGAAGCTAATTAATTTATTAGTTTAAGCTGCGTTGGGCTAAGTCAGCATAGAGTAGGGATGTGTACATTTCTTTGTTCATGACATTGATTTTTTTCACTAGCTAAGTTATGAAATCAAAATACACACACATCAGACTGTATAGTAGAAGCAACATTGGGTAAAGTAAAATCACTAGTGGAATCTAAAGGGGAAAGGCAGAAAGGAGGCAAAAGAGGTGAATATGATACAAGTACATGATATATTTGAATTAAAATATTTTTATGAAACCCCTTATTTTGTATAATGAATATACATTAGATATTTATAAAATAGCATTTGTTCATTGGTTGAAACATTTCAAAATGTACTTTAAGTAAAAAGAGTTGAAATTAGAAGGATGATGAAGTTTTGGATATATTTTCTTTTAAAATGCTATTTATCAATTTATTTGGTTGATGTGAGAAAACAAGTCCAGTCTTTTTCAGTTAAATCTCACAAACTATTGATTGCATCATTTGAGTATCTGAGAACTACAAACTTTGCCATTCCCATTTTCAGACAAATATTTTGACTCTAGATTGTCTCATTTTCCAGGTTGATTGCCAATACCCCTCAGAGGCTCCATCCTCTGAATCCTTGCCAGAATTGACTGAAAGTAGAAAATGATACCATGTCATTTGGTGATCAAAGTTATAATATATCACTCTCTCTTTTCTACAAGTCATCATTCATGATGACCTTGACCTACACCTGGATGTGAGCTTTGACAGCAGCAATACAACATCTGATTAAATGTATTACAAAATCCTTTGACAGCACCTGTTTTCCTTTTTCTCCAATGTAGAGGGCCTGTTTATCTCCTGGGGAATAATTGGTTTCTATAGTATATGATTTGAAAAACACTCTTTATACTGATTGTGCTAGTTATATATTTTTTTCCAAATTGACAAACTAGAGACACCTGGAAAGGAGGCATCTCAATTTGGAATTATGTCTATCAGATGGGCATGGCTGCGAGGCATTTTCTTGATTGATAATTGGTGTGAGAGCATTGCTACTGTGCACAGTGCTACTAGGGGAAGTTGGGACTCAGTTGTATAAGAACAGAAGCTGCGCGTATGAGCCTGAGAGGGAACAAGTGAGGAGCATTTCTTTGTTGTTTCTGCTCTAGTTTCCAAGTACAGACTTCAGCCATGAGTCCTTGCCATGGATTCTCTCAGTGATAGATAATCTAATGGGTAACATAAAACCCTAGTTAGATTTCTTCAATATTTTATCATAGCAACAGAACGCAAACAAGGAAACTGCTTTTAAAACTAGATCCTAGAACTATATATACTCAAACAGCCCTTTAGTCATCTGACTCAGAGAATATATGCAATTCCATCATGCTCTTGGTCTATACAGACCTGTGTATATCACAGCAAATACTGTTTTTCAAAAGGTTGCAATGTTGGTATCCTCCTCACGTGCTTTTCATCTGTCTAAAATGCCATTTATAATACAAAATATTCCTGTATCTTGCATTTTACAACTTAAATATTGACTGGACTTTGAGTGTAACAGCATCCCATTCACTTTTCTGCTAATGTCTCACCTATCATGATTATAATTAAATTAAAGCATTTTCTATGTTCTTTTCATTTCCTGCTATGGTGATACCCTAAAATAACAATGTCTTAAATATCTCTGTTTGAAACAGCAAATCCTGAATGAAAACTTTCTAATGTTTTAAAGCTTTAACAACTATGCAGAATTAGAATTGGAGTTTGATAATTTCTCATTATTGATATTATTTTGTTCTTATACATATGCAAAAATTATAAATCTATAAGTCATTACAAATAAAAATAGTGAGAATTGATTGTAAGGCAGGACTTCATGTTGTTTCATTTCATGTGCTTTGAATTTTAACTCTCTTATTTATGATAAACACAAAATACACTAAACTCTCAAAATTACCCTTTAGCACATGGCCAGAGTCATGTTACTTATATTTAAAGACATATTGTCAGACAATAGAGTTACTTTCCCCAGTACTTAATCAAGAAATGTTAGATTCATGGTACACTTCTGAAGATTATATACCACTTATTTCAAGAGTAATTTAAAAGACAAATTATCAAACCACATCTACATTTACATGGAAAGCTGGTCTATTTTATCACTATACCGTGCCTGTACCAGTCCTGGGAGTGCACAGCTCTGGTTTTTCTTCATAGCCATGATGACATTGAAAGTGTCTTCCTGTTTCACTTCAATGTGTTTTATCCTCTAGCCCCCATCTCCAGCCTGAAGAAATATTTTTTTTTTATTTCTTTCACATGTACCTTCAACTCAGAATATAGGATAAAGGAATGGTAATAATCAATTTATTTCACTTATCAGAATACAATAAAAAATTCCAGCATCCTATTACATAGGTTATTTTTTTTTAATTTTACTGACCAAAGTTGAGTTGCAGGCCCAACACAATCTGTGAGCCTAAGCATAATTTTATTTACAATCAAATGACACTTCTCGTATTTCTTAGTTCAATTTGTGACTTCATTGTTTTCTTTTCCAAATGTTCCCTTTTTCTGGGACAATGAGATTTCTGTGCAGCACATATGTTCTTGAGATTTGCATCAGGTTTCTTGTACAATACCACTGCCGGAATAAACATGAGATTTTACATTTTATTAGAAATTTCTTTTCTATATTAATTTCTACTTATTCTCACATCTCAAAGTAATGATGATCAATGGTCTCATACAAGCCCTGAGGTACAAAATGGAAAAATATTGCTGCCATCTTAAAAAGCTAACAGAACCCTTATTTCCTGAAAAATATTTTATTCACAATCAGAAAACATCATCTAACATGTTTTAGGACATACATATATACATTATATACATATATATGTACAAATATATTCATAGTTTTTGTTCAGTTTCCAAATATGGAATAATTCATGGGCATACAATAGGAAAAGGATTAACTGGATAAAGGAACAAAAACTGAAAGAGGAAGAAGAATATTAAGCAGTAGAATGGAAACGATAAGGTTGCTAGCCAAGCCAAGTACATATTGCATGCTCCAAACCTATTCTACCTTGGCAAGAATGCAAACATAGAAAGTCATTGTTTGTTTTAATGATTAATAATTAAATCCGCAATGATGGCACAACTCAGTAGTAAATTTTGTGCTTATCTTGAGAAAAGCCACGGGTTCAGTTTGTTCCCTCAAATTAAAATCTGTTATGTGAAATTTAACATGTATAGAGCTGAGGAGTTAGTTAGCTGGTAAAATCCTAACCATTGTTTCACAATGACATGTCCTATGCTCCAGAACCCACATTAAAAATCAAAGTATATTCCTAGAGAGATAGATCAGTTATTATTTCACTTATTGTTCTTACCGAAGGTCCAGGTTCAGTTCCCAGTACACACATGGTAGCTCATAACTCCAGGGAAAGCGCTGCCCTCTTCTGATCACCATGGTCACCTGGCTGCATTAGTTCACATCCAAAAAAAATGTATATTATGTATACATACACATGTATACATAAAAATAAATAAATAAATAAATCATAAATTAAAATAAAATAAAATCAGAAAATAAAAACCTTTAGAAACAACAATAGCCAAAAAAAATCTGATTTGGTGACATGGGCAAGTGCACTCAATACTGCGGAGAGGGAGTTAGAAAGATTCTTGTTACTTGATGGCAGCTCTGTCTCAAAGCAACCCACCATCCAATTAAATAAATAAGTAACTAAATAAAAATAAACAAGCAACCAACGAACCAAATAAATAAATTAATGACTTTTTCCTGAAGATTTGCACCTGAGGTTAGCCTCTGTCATAAATTAGCCTCACTGCCCCACATACATTAAAACATGTTT